>NC_056739.1:376124729-376127229 GCF_019279795.1 Protopterus annectens | reverse complement strand
ATATATCCTTCAAATGCTCATTTGTAATTTTTTAAAAATCTCTCTATTAACTTTACAGCCATACAGTCCTTTCTATTCTCATGCATACACACATTCCTTTTTCTAACCATTTTTCTCTCTGTCTCATCTGTGTCAACATATGAATGACCCTTTTCTCGTCTAACCATTGTCTCTCTTTATATCTTTTGAATTTGTGTATGTTCCTTACTTATATCATCTTTACTTCCATCTCTCTCTCTTCACCTCTTCTAATTTAAACAAACTAAGCTTAATTCCCTCACTAGACAATAATACTATTTCATTAGTTATTCTGGATTATATTGTATTATATTATACTTGTAAAAAGGGTAACCTTTACAACTCTTGTTATATTATTTGTACTTGACAGTCCATATCAAATGTTTATTTTTGCTGTATTGTACTGTCTTGCTTTCATGTAATATGTTGAAGCTTATCTCTATGGGCCTCCGCTAAAAATGGGTTATTGCCCAGTTGGACTTTCCCAGTAAACAAATGTCAGTAAATAAATAAATATATGATTTTGGAAGACTGCACGTCCACAGTAGCTGTAGCATGGTGACCACATTGGCGCAATGAGTTTGAGATATGTACCCTAAGGAATGGAACAGATTGCACTACCTAATTATGTTTTTAAGTGACAGTATTTCACTTCTGGTTCTCATAATGGAAGATATATGCTTATTTCCCAGTATAGGTTCATAGGTGCATAGGTTTATACTAGGCTATCTGCCCTAAGGCATTTATAAGCCTAGCCCAAATTTTTGTGGCTTACGCCACCCCTTATATGAAAAAATACTGTGCCCATTAGTTTGTTGTGCCTCTGTCCAGCAGTGACACAGATATGATTCCCGGGGTAAACCTACGATCTCCCATCTACAGGTCTAGATTTCTCTTGAACAGAGTCAGCGAGGTGCTCTACCTCACATGGACCGGGATTTTATTCCACAGCATAGGGAGTCTCTGAGTGATAAATCTATCCCTCCAGCACGTCCTATTTATATCCGTGCTAAGGTTTAAGTCGCTTGCTCTAGTGGTTTTGGTGGATTTGGATTTTTTGAGGTGGAGCATGTCCATTAATTCCGGGTTGGACATGGCCTTGTATGTCAGGCACATGTCACCTCTGAGCAGACGGTATGCGACTGAATAGAGCTGGAGTTTCTTCAATCTGGCAGCATATGACAGATTTTGGAGTCCCTTTATCCTTTTGGTGAGGAACTTTTGGGGTCTCTCCAATTGCTGCAGATGTCGGGTGAGATACATCCCGAATGGGACATTGTAGTCGATCATTGGTCTGATAAGTGAAGAGTACAGGGGAACAATGACCTCACTAGATCTGGATGTGAATCCCTTCATGATCAGGTGGGCAATGTAGAAGGTCTTTCTAACCACTTTAGCAATGTGAGTGTCAAAAGAAAGGCCACTGTCAACCTAGGTCCCCAGGTCCCTGATAACCTCTTCTGTGCTTAGTGGATTGCCACCTATATGGTAGCTTGGGTTTACCTTGTTTTTCCCGAAGGGTATGACTATACATTTTTTGGCGTTTAACTTCAGGCCATGGCTCTGGCACCAGCTATCTGTTTCCGTGAGTCCCTTCTGAAGGATATCCGTGTCCGATGCACTTTCCACTATGGCCCAGTTTGCAGTCGTCTGCAAACTTTGTCAGCCAAAGTCCTCCCATGTTGGCCTGTACTTCTGAGAAGTAGATGCCAAACAATAGGGGGCCAAGGACCGAGCCCTGTGGGACACCACTTGTGACCGGCTTGGAGTCTGACACAGCGCCAGCAACTCTAACCCTGTGGGTTCTGTCCTTAAGCCAGTTTGCAACTCATCTTGTGACATATGGGTTTACATTTAAGCTGGTAAGTTTTTCTACAATACCCGAGTGGGGTATTGTGTCGAAAGCCTTTGCAAGGTCAAGGTAGGCTGTATGGACTGCCTTTCCCTCATCAATGGCCTTGGTGACTGTTTCGAAGAAGTCGACCAAGTTCAAAAGGCATGATCTTCCCTTGACAAAGCCAAACTGGGTCGGGTCCAATGTCTGCAAGTCCCTATATCTTTGTTTATGAGCTCCATTATGATCCTCTCCATAGCTTTGCAGACTAGACTTGTTAAGCTTATGGGGTGGTAATTACCAGGGTCCGTGGGCGCCGCCTTTGTGGAGTGGGACCACAGTTGCCGTATGCCACTCCTTGGGCACGTATCCTGTGGTAAGGCTGAGATTAAACAGCTGCCTTATGTGCGGGTTTAATTCCTCATTTAGCTCATGTAGCACACAGCCAGGGACACCATCCGGTCCCATTGATGCTGTGTTTTTAGCTTTAGAGAGAGCAGCTTTCACCTGCGCATTTGAGATGTCCGGGAGGCTACACTCGGCTGGGATAGTTATCTCTCCTTTAGGGGGGGGAGAGGGGGTGAAGTTTGCACTGAACCTGTCTGCCAGTATGTTGGCAATGTCTGTGAGTTCAGTGATTTTTGTATC
>NC_056739.1:376104729-376119729 GCF_019279795.1 Protopterus annectens | reverse complement strand
AAGTCCACTCTCCATCTAGTTTCCTGATATTCAGACTGCCAGTCATGCATTGACCACCACTTACAAAGCAGACATATTGCATCTGTACCACTAGGGCACCTATACTACAGACTGCTGTGAAATCAGACATAAATGTCTTCTTACGGATTGTATTTTGCAGCATTGTGCAGGAAGGCAGGGTAGCAACTGAAGTGCTAAATAGTTATATTTCTGTAGACTTAAAGCAAAGCATACCAAGATGATCCATCTGTACAGCAGAAATATGTTTACTTTCATTATTTTAAATGCAGTACTCATGCAAGCATGCTCGCCTGTCAGAAGGCTTGTTGAATCAAAGTTTCATTTTAGTTGGGTCACAGGAAAGAGATAAAGGAAAATAGACACTGGTGGTAGCATATCATTCAAATAAGTGATAAAATAAGAACTAAATTGTACATAAGGGAAACTGCTTTAAAAATATATAAACTATGCAAATATGTGACATTTGGGGAAATTCTGCAACCATCCTTAGCACGTCTGAGTTTAAACTAGACATATGCGCAAAAGGGGACAGGTTAAAATAGGAGAACTAGCAAGATAAGGATGGAGATGAACAGAAAATTACTGTCTTTGCTTGTTTCACACTGTTCCCCTTTTCTTCCACTCTGTATGTCTTCTTTCTTAGCATTTTACCTGTTCCAGTTCCATGCAAGCCTCATGTCTGTCTGTCTCGCTATGTTTTATTGCATTTGGTTTGCCTAGTAGATCATACAAAATATATAGCAATGATCTGAGGGAAACAAACACTGATGAGTTGAGAAAATTTGGGCAGGACACTGGGAAATCCCCCTGCTCTGTTTAGCATAATCTGCCCCGATAAAGCACCCTTTTTAGTCAGCACCCACAAAGCATCCTTAATAGTCTTCTATTCCCAATACTCCACTCCCTTGTAGCTCATAAATTAAAGGACTGAACAGTACGGATATGCAATTTCCTAGCTTCTCTCTATCCAGGATATGGGCATCTTGAGACAATGTAGCAATTGTCTCATGTTTACTGACAACCACTTAATCTTTAAAGAAGCAGACACAGTATGTGAGAAGTGTACTTATACAATGACACTAGAGGATAAACTCTCACATAAAATTGCACAACAGGTTATTAAAACCACTCACACAACACCTGCCTCACACAGCATACAACACATACATAGACTAATGTACGCTGAGACACTTAAAAGCAATCTTCCGTAACAACAAAGATAACCTGGACCACCCTCTGAGAAATCTATGCCTCAGCCAGCCCAAAGGCACTCATAAAAAAAAAAAAATGACAAAACACATACTGCCACTCTCAGTGGAGCTCCAAATACTAAGGTTCGTAAGGCAAGCAGACAAACTTCCCAGGACTCTCATCATTGGGGACTGATTTGTAAGGTATACTGATGCCCCTCTAACCAGGCAGAACAAGGAGAAGATAACTGTTAGTATCTTAACTGGAGCCAGGATCTGCTAAATCACGTATGCACTCAAGTGATTACATCACAGGTACCACTATGATGCCATCCTAGTCAAATGACCTGAAATGTACCTCCCTGGACTATATGAAGAGAGACATTATAGAGCTTTCAGACTATGCACGGTATGAGCCCGGCACTGCAGAGCATATTACCATCACTGAGGATGATGTCACTATGAGCAACTAATGATTGATTTCAACAACTGGCTGTCTTTCTTGTGTCATTCTAAGGGGATCCAGTATTTGTCAGCTTAGGAGGTCATGGTTAAAAAGCCACTTTTCTGTACTAAGGATGGTCTGCATCTTTCCTCTGTAGGCTTTATCCATTCCCATGGTGCCTCTTTTTAGGCAATGCCAAATTAACAAAACTACTGACATTGCAAAATCAACTCAGCAGAACCTGAAGATGTTACTGCTCAATGCCAGGAGCCTAAACAAAAAAAACAAAATGCACTCCCTCCAAGCTCTCCTCACAGTCAAGAAGATAAATATCTATGCTGTAACTGAGATATGGTTTAAAATAGCAGAAGGTACCCTGGCAGTGCAAGGTTTTAGTGCCTTCCACACTCTTAGACCAGTAGCACCACAGACAACAGCTAAAGGTGGAAGTGTCTCAATAAACATTAATAACGAGCATAACCCTAGGGTGGCCAGACAGGATGACATGCTGGAGTTCCTCCATGTGCATATCACTATAGACAAAATCACATACCATGTCCTAGCCAGCTATAGGTCACCCTCCATGTTCCAAGAAGTTCACAATGCATACTTGGACCTACTGGAGATAGTTACCATCCGACCTAACACCCTCCTCATGGAAGACTTTAATTACCTCTCTATAGACTGTGAATTCGACATGGTATCAAATCTGCAGACACAGATATTCCTGGACTTCATAAATATAAACATCCTTGACCAAATAGTGAATACACCCACTAAAGGCTCCAATATACTGGACCTCATGCTCACAAATATGGAAGAAATCTGCACCCTCCCCAAAAAAAATGTCTCATCCTCCCTGGTAAGCTCCAAGCATAACCTGTCTCCTTTGAAATCAAAATAAACTCTGTAATCCCATTAAAACCAGTAATAGTTAGGAACTATTCCAAGGCAAATTATCTTTGATTAAGTGATGGTTTGTCAAAATTCAGTGGCCTTCAAAATCCTGGGAAGAGAGCAGCCTATGCTGAATTGCTCACAGAAACTTTGTACAGCCATGTCAGTGGCTGCATAGAGGATGCTGTACCTACCAGAAATAAGCCTAGGACTAGCCCCATAGTCAAACCACCCTGGTGGCATCCCAAATTAAACAGGATATACAACAAAAGGGAAACAAATGGCAAAAATCAGGAAGGGTAATTCCCATAAAGATAAAAATTCTCTCATCAGTCAGCACACAGCAATTTGTTGAACTGGTGGTTAATAGTGCCACATTCCACAAGCCTGGTGATACTGTAAACCTGTTACTGGACAAATTCAGTTTCAACTTTACCCCACCATACCCCCACCATCTCCCCAAAAAATACCCTCAAACATAACCTCTCCAGTTATAACTAGGGAGCATGAACTGGCTGCACTCACTAAAGCCACGAATATGGCCGCAATGGGCCCCAGTGGGCCCCAATAACATCCCACGATACCTCCTGAATAGTCTAAAATACAACTTATCTGGTTCCCTTGAGTCACTATTTTACTATAGTCTTCAAACAGGCTTTGTGTCACGTGAATGGAGGACTATAATGGTCATTCCCCTTTATAAGGGAGGACTTTTAACAGATCTTGGAAACTACAGACCCATTTGTCTTATGTACAAAGCCATGGAAAGAATCAGCAAGGAGATGGATCCTCTGCAATTTGACTTTGTCAAATGAAGGTCAAGCTTACTGAATCTAGTAGGCTTCTTTGAAAAGTTCACTAAGGTAAAGGATGAGAGGAAAATGGTGCAAACTGCTTACTTAGATCTGGCTACAGACTTACAGAACTAAGTATAAACCCTTTATAACATGCTAACTGGCTCACTGTAGGACTCATGAGGTTAAAATCAGTGAGGTCACCTCCACAAAGAGGCCAGTCACCAGTGGAATCCCCAAGGGCACTGAGCTATGTCCACTCCTTTTTGTCATCTACTTTTCATATGTCAAAGCCAATGTCCAAGACCTTTCACTAAACATGTTCACAGATGATTGAAAATTTTGAGCAGTCACTGAATCCCTCCAAGGAAAGAACACCCTTCAGGAAGGTGTTATACAGACAAAAGCTTGGAGCCAAAGCCATGGCTTAAAACTCAATACCAAAAAATGCATTATACTACCTTTTGGGAAGTCTGCCACCATGATTAACTATGTCATCAATAAAACACCCTGAAAAAGTCATTCACTAGTCAGGGATCTGGGAAATCATGTAGGCAGTAACCTAGTCTTTGGCCAACATGTGTCCAAGGTAGTAAGAAATTCCTTTTGTGTTGCTGAATTTATAAGCAAGCGCGTGGCATCTAGGTCCAGAGAGCTCATCATATCACTGTACTCCGACCTCATCAGACCCATCATACGGTATAATGCTCCCTTTAGTATGTACCTGACCAAACACATGCAGCAACTGGAATGTCCAAAAAGGTTCCTTACAGAAAGAATACAGGGAGTAAACACAATGTCCTCCATTGATCACCTCAAAACCTTGTCTCTTTACTCAGTATCATAAAGACTTCTGAGAGGTGATCTTTGCCTGGCATACAAGGCATCCCTGGACCCCATTTTGATAAACCTTTTTCCACATCCACAAAACAAACAGCATCAGGACTATTAGATTAAAAGACCTACTTTTGCTCTCAACATAAATAGGACTTGTTGGAGGATATGTTTCTCAGAGAATTCCCATGCTCTAGAACAGGGCCCCCATCCATGTGAAGCATTGTTCCTCCCTCTCCAGTGCAATATGAGCCAATAGGTTCATAGGTGTTTACTAGGTTAATGACCACAGGGGGCTTTTTAAGCCTAGCCATGCATCCCAAATCTCTGACAAGTTCTGCTACCCTTGATAACTGTAAGCAGGGGTCATGGGAGATGAAACATTTACAAGCAGGGGCTACGGAGATGAAACATTTACAGGCTGCCTATGTCCATTAGAGACATAAGTGCCAAACAAGGAATGAATTGCCTGTTCCTCATCCAAATGTCCAAGTTACACTTGAATTGGGTTACGGAGGAGCTCTGCATAACATGGATGGGGAGCCTGTTCCAGAGCTGGGGTAGTCTCTGGGATACATACCTGTCTCTCCAGCATGTCCTGTTTATATCATAGGCAAGGTTTAAGTCTTTATAATGGGTAATTCTGGTGCTGTTTGTTTTGCAGATATGCAGGAGGTACATCTGTTTTGTGGATATGCAGGAGGTCCAGCAGAGTGGGGTCTGACAATGCCCTGTATGCCAGCCATAGATCTCCCCTCAAAAGCCTGTAGGGGACAGAATACAGAGATAGGGTAATTGGAAATTCACCCCTAGTCTGGCTCCTATGTCTCTGATGGAAAGTGGCAGTCAGTAAATCACCCCCTATATAAATCAAATTTGTGGGTCACATTTGGGTTGCATGGCTAGGTGTATAAGGGCCAAAGTGGTCATTAGCCTAGTATACACCTATGAACCAGTAAGGTTGTTTCACCTGTGAAATTGAGACTACAGAGGCAGGGCAGTGTGACACACGGGAGAATGGAGTTGCAGCTACAGCAGAACATAACGGAAGAGAGCTAGGTAGAGAAACGTGTTTACAAAAAGTTATAATAGCAAGTAGAAACAGAAAACAACATTAGCTAAATGAGCAAAGAAAAGACTAAGACTGATAGAGAATTTAAGAGCAGAATCAAATTTAGCAAAAACATGTATGGAAAGAAACAAAGGGAAGCAGTGATGCTTATCTGACCACTGTACTGTGCATCATTAAAGGTCAGTGAATCATACCTCTCAACCTGGAAGAGCAAGAAATCTGGACAAAGCCAAAAATATTGGGGGGACAAAGATCCCAAGTCAGGGACAGATTTTAAATATTTCTCTTATAAACTTAGAAAGTTGCTAGAATAACTTGTTTTTGCATTTCCATTAGCATGCTTTTTCTGAAGGATATGAAGTTTGAAATTCAAATGACTGTCATTATTTAATAACTTCATTCCTCAATGATTTGCCAGAAAACCACAACTTTCATAAGGAACAGATCAAAATATGAGGCAAAAATCTAGACATTTTGTGAAAATCTGGACAAATGAGAGGTATGTAGTGAGTGCATTTTCTCTGGGCAGTAGAAAATGTCATAAAGTTTATAAATAATGTCTTATATTGCCCAACTGCAGTAACATGACACAATGAAATGGCAACCAGTGGGTGGGAAAAATATATAGCGCACCAGATGTCAGAGCTGAGTAGAGAGACAGAAGTATTAATAGGAGAAAAAGTGACCAAAGTGCATACAAGGTTTCTCAGCCTGGAAATGTTGAAATTAAAAGAAAACATAAATTTTGTTAAGTTTGTGATGTGCAGACAGTATCATGGTTAATTGCTTTGCAATGATCATGTATTACCCTGCCATGTTTATTTTAAAGATATGCACATTTAGGATACAGCAGTGTCATGCTCCATGCTTATTTTCAAGACACCAGATACTCCGGACACCATATTTAGTTTCATTGCAGTTATTTTCCATGCAAGTGGCAATCGCAAGTATAGCACAGGAACATCTGTGTCTTGCCAGTATCACAGTTAAGTCAACACTGCCCCAGGCTGCTGTGGGGAAACCCAATTAGGTTTACAAGGGCACAATCAATCTAGAACTAATCACCCAGGTCATCATAGTGATGATCTGGAATCATCACAAACACCATTTTTTTCTTTGTGAGCAAAGATGTATAATCAAAGACTATGAATTCAGTCATGCCATGAGTATGTGACTTTTTACTAGTTGTTATTGCTGTGAATGGAATTATGTATTCATCTAGAATTAATTTCCACACAGCTGATAACAAAATATCACTTTACTACCGTAATTGTCACTGCTGTTACAGACGATGCAGACTTTGTAATGAAATGACATATAATCCTTATATTTAACAACTTTCCCACCTTTAAATACTGCTCTGATAGTAAGTCAACAAACCTCATTCGTCAACTGCTTTTCCCTGTCCTAACAGAGAAGTTTGAATATTCACTGGAATGTCTTGCCAGCTCTAACTTGTAGCTTTTGTTGCCCCTCAACCAGAACTTCAGAAGAATAGCAAAATGCATTTCCCAAGAGAATGGAAGCATTTCTGCCTAAAAGCTCAAGAACATAAACTTTGAAGATCAGAATATCAATACATACCAAATGTTCACATAATTATTTATTAGGAAGCAGAAACACACAAACAAGTTAAATATCTTTAGTGATGGTTAAATAATTTTCCATCCCAAATCTCCCTTGAATACATAATTTTTATAGGCTTAATTATACAACTCCATAACAGATTTCTGTGTTGTGCTACTGGGTAAGAGACACCCTATCAGTGATTAACAAAGTAAGCAGCAACAATATCAAAAGAAACAAGAATTTATTTGTACACTTTGGGAAGCAAAACAAAAGGACTTCATCTGGAGCAATAACATAAAATGCTAATTTCACTGTTAAAATGGAATGTCCCAAAATACTTGGACACTTGAGAGGTATGCATGGTGTAACGTTAGGTAAATCAGGATGACAAAAAATAAACCAACACACTAGTAACATGTAACCAGCTGCATCAACATGTTTTTTTTCCGACTGTGCAGTAGTTACTGATTCCACACAATGTGATATGCTTTCTGATGTCTTACTCAAGCTACAGGTGTCTTAAAGTTATACATGTTACTTCCCCAGCGAAATGTTCCCACTTTTAATTTTTAGGTGACTTTTCTACACAGCTATAACATAGTAATAACAAGATACTTCAGTGCATTTCATGTTGCATTTCTAGCCAAAGTTTCCGTATGAAATATATCACTATACTGTACTTAATTGTCAAAATGTATGGACATTCAATATTTCAATACTTACTTTCAGTTTCAGTGTTTCAGCCAAAAAGCCAAAAGACTGTATTAGTACAATACCAGCACATTTATAATAATGCAACTGAATAAGCAATCTTCAGTCGTAGATACTGACTGAGTATCTTGCTGGCTTTCTTAACACTCTACCATACAGGAAGTATTTATGAGAGTCTGTGACAGTACTTCTAATGCAGAGTTGCTAGGAACTGCTATAGATAAGGCCTCATTAAGCTGTCTACCAGGATGCCTGGAATCAGATGGATACTTTGTTGCTCATCCACTGCTCATATAGACATGTCTGCTAGAATACTTTTTTCACATATCTCTCCATAAACAATTTAAGTGACTACATCTTGGCTAGAGACATCATGAATACATCCATCAAAATCAGTCTGCTTAAGGTGTACATTTACCATATGTGTATATCATGCACACTTCCTGGTTGTTGTGATAATAACTTTGTTATTATGCCATCTGCATAGCATGCAAGCTGACATTTCAAGGAATACCACCAGTTCTGGTTCATCTACCTACTGGCTTCTTCATGAGAGGGTGCCTTGATAACATCTGCTATTCAGTCAATGGAGTGAAGTGCTCTTGGGAGTTACTCGACACCTTGAGTTATTCTATGACTCCACAGTAATTGGCTAGTGCTTATTGGAAATATGTATAGTTAGTTCCTAGTGTCACTGCACATGACAACCAGGATTTTCTAGAATACAAGAGGCTGTGATGTGGGGTGCTCCTACGCTGCTACTCATAGTGAGAATTCCTGGATACCATTACAACCAACAATGGATATACTCTAGCATCTAGAGGTACTGGATTCCCCCCTTAGGCTGTGTGCTTTCATGTGTTATGCACACAGTTTGCACCTGCTTCTCGACCACGTGGTGTCTATCAATCTTCTCCTAGTCAGAAAACTGGCTTAGATATGTTTTTAATTATAACAAGCTTCACTTCACAGCCTGCAATGACATCCTCATCCTACAAAACTTAAGAAATTAAACACATTCAAATGTAATACTACAAACACCAAATGTAAATCTGCACTGTGCTATGCACAGCTTATCTTCTCTAGAGTCTAAACTGTGGGAATCACTGTATGCCAGTTTAAAAGAGTAAACCTCTTACTCCAAATTACAGATTCAGCTTAAAGCACATCTCAGAGAAGGCCAGTGTAAATACTTTTCTGCATACTGTGTTACTTAAACTATAGCTATCTAAGCCACCATTACCTGGGATATAGCTATAGCTATTTCTGAGTGGTATATTTGTCTTTTATGAATGTACATAAAGTAATTCTTCCACTCCCTTTTTTGTTCTTTTCTTGTGTTCCCTTGTTGTGTACCTTACAAACATATTACTATCATTTTCAATGTGTTAAAATTTCTAGTACTCAAACAAAACAAATGTTTTAAACAGCCTATGTTTGCATCTCTTCTATTTATGTATCCTTTGGACTGGGTCAGAAATGGGTCCATATGGATTTTTGCTTCACTCAGGTAAACAAATATACAAAAGTAAAATAAATAAAATAAGATGTAATCTAGTATGGTGCTGACCTGGTTACCATCAGTATGGATCTCATGATGCAGCTAGTCCTCCTCAGCTGTTAACACATTAACTTGCATGACTATAGTCAGTAGAAAAGACAGCACTTCATCCCCACTATGATATTACTTTCTGGTGTTATCTGCCAGCTTTTACTTCTACTTTTTCATAGGTTTATAAGTAATTAATGGGTTAATGATCCAGGAGGATCTTCAGACACCTAGCCATGCATTCTCAATTACTTTCTAGTCCTTGCATTTTAAGTACATTTAACCTAGAGCTCTTTGCATTATAACTATGAATAAATCAGAGACAGGCAGATATTTTTACGTTATGCCTGTCCTTAAGAGACAAGGATGCCATTCTAGGGGTGAACTTCTGGTCTCCCATGCATTTATCCAGATAAAACCTGAATAGCGTAAGACACACACTTTGCTTTATATGGACAGGAAGACAATTTCAGACAAGTGGTATTCTCTGTAAGCCATATCTATTCCTTCAGCATGTTTAAACTGACAATGTGCTGCCATAGCTTTCTGTAAGCTCTTGCATATTATGATTCATCAGCAAATGCCTGCACTAGCTTTTGTCTGCATTCCATAACTGTAAGAATTTGTTTGGAACAGCAGCTGTCTTGCAGATGTTTGCTGCTTTTGAATATTGATATGCTCCAAGTGTAAAGTGTTTTGGAATCCAGCCCAGAATCTTTACTTTTTCTAAAAATGTACCTAAACTTTCTTTCGCAACCTGCCACAACCTACAGCTGTAGTATCATATGCACTAACTGCCTCAGCATTATACTTCTGAAACTCTTGTCTGATTTACACATGTATCACTGTTTCTCCAAACTATAAACAATGCTTGGCCCAGGGAAGCCTGGACACCTAGAAACCAGTGATATGTATACCTAATCAATGTTCATATATTCTCCTCTATTATTACCTAAGCCGTGAAATATCACTGTAATGATACCATGTTTTATATACAATCATATTCTGGTGACAGAGAATTCATTCTATTAGGTTAGACAAATTTCAGATGCAACAGTGTTGGAATGATTACAAAACATGGTACTTTATTTCTTATGTTTTGTCATGGCTTTTGATTGTGTACAATACCCTATCACAAAAAGGGTCCTCTGGATCAGTCCACCTACCTTGGAAAGATGAATAACGTGTGTGTGTGAGTGTGTATACACACATAAATACTTTTATATATATATATATATATATAAGTGTATATATATATATATATATATATATATATATGTATAAAAATTGTGTGTGTGTGTGTGTGTGTGTGTGTGTGTGTGTGTGTGTGTGTGTGTGTGTGTGAGTATGTGAGTATGTGTGTATATATATATATATATATATATATATATATATATATATATGTACTATTATTAGTTGAGTCATGGAAATGTTGCATGTACCAAGGCTAATCTCAGAACATGTAAATAAAATAAAAGAAGATGCATTTTGCAGGGGGGTAAACCCCCTTACACTTCTTGGCTTTGTATGTTTCTGTTGTTGGAATTCGTTTTTTCAGTCAAATTTCCACTTGCCTTTTTTTGGACATTTACTTATTTTTCAACATGTCGCTTCGTAGCTCGAGCTCTGAACAGAGCGGTCCAGCTAGTTCATTCATGTTTTCAAATTTCCTGAGTGAGCGTGATAAAAGGTATTTGCATCTTGATCCCTGGAATATTGGAGGTAACAATACAGCTGCTGATGAACGTTTCAATGAACTGTCTAAACTGATGTCTAAGGAAATAGCAGTATATTTCGATACTCGTTTATTAGAGAAATATATTAGCCTTGACATTACACCACGGGGTTTGCGGGTAGAGAAACTGCCAGCTACCCCTTTTTCTGAGGATGAAATAGATCTATTTAATGAGTGGAAACAAGTGTCATTATCTTGTACTATCGGTTGGCTTAAGATTTTAATTAAGCGCAACCAACGCAACCATGAAAAAATTAAAAGTGAAATCATGACCTTACAGAATAGCTTGGCAACAGAACTGAATTATGATATTCAAATGTCAGCATTGAATGACAAAATTAATAAATTAGAAATGGACATTGTGCAGCGCAAAAGAAATAAGCTGATCCATGACATTAAAGATTATGAAACCGGCGTTTTGTTCAACTGGCAACGTGAACCCACACGTAAGACCCGTAATAGGTCAAGGGGCAGGACTTGGAGCAGTAGCTCTAAACGCAGAGGTTTATCAGCGTCTTCGGCTTCATCAATGGAGTGTAATACTTCTAAAAATGTTTCTTTTGCTGAAACAACAACGGCGGTGAGCAGAACTGTAAATCGTGAGGTCACTTCAGGGTCTGGCAGCTGCAACAGTGACAACTTTCAAACTGACGATTACAGCAAGGGAAGAAATGGGAGGAACGGAAGGAAGGGAAGAAATAAACTTAAATGAAGGTTTGTCAACAGCAGTTTCTAACGGACTTCCTCTATATTGTGTTAACCTGTCTAATTTAGTAATGAGTTCTGAAATGCAGAGTGTATTACACAAGGGAAGTAAGTTTGTTCCTACATTCTTCCCATCATTAGCTGATATTTATTTTGATGTCAAACGATTCATTAGAAAATTGTTATTACGAGTTCATTTTTTTAAAAAGGAAAGATCTAATATGTGCACTGCTATTATTAATGAACAATCTAGTGATTCAGAAATAGATGATGATTTATGCAATTTGTCTATTTATAACTATGAGTTAGAACCTAATTTATTGGATGTTAACAATGACTTATCCAGTGATGAAAATGTTGAAAATGTTGACTTCTGTACCGGATATGGTAGGTTAATTTTACCTGAACTTAAAAGGGTAAATACCTTCATGCCTTACATTTCTGTACCTGCAATTTCAACCTTTCAAAAGGTTCTCTTAAGGGAAGTTGAAGTATTATTTAGTGAATTTTGCAAAAATAAGAAATGTTTTAACTTAAATAAGAATGAATGGCAAGCTTTAAAAGCTTTGAAATCAGTTAAAAATTAATATATTTTCAAACCTGCTGATAAGGGTGGTAATTGGGTCATAATGGACAGAATAAAATATTTGAATATGGTGAATAGACTGTTGTTGAATTCTGATGAATATAGAAAATTGGACAGTGACCCTATGTTGTCCTTTAATGATGAGCTGTTATTTTTACTTGAAAAAGGTGAGCGTTTGGGTTTTTTTACGCACACCGATGTTAAAAAATTGTATGTCCAAAAACCAGTAACACCGATTATGTATGCACTACCTAAAATTCATAAAAATTTGGAAGAACCTCCAGGTAGACCTATTATTTCTGGGATAGGTTCTTTCTTGGAAAATGTTAACTTGTTTTTGGACTCGCAACTGAAGACCTATTTATGTAAGATAACAGCTCACATAAGGAATACACAGGACTTGATTAATAATCTGGTGAATCTGAAATGGAACTTTGATTATTATTGGGTCACTGTAGATATTAAGTCTTTATACACCAATATTAACACCAAATGGGGTTTGGAATCTATATTAAACATGATGGGTGAGGGACCTAGAACTAGTTTTCTCATTACCCTTTTGGAGTTTTGTTTAACTCATAGCTATTTCTGTTTCAATAACACATATTACCTGCAAGTAAAGGGCACAGCGATGGGTGCAGCATATGCACCAGCATATGCCATCATATATATGGATTACTTTGAGAAAAAATACATTTACTCTACTAATTTTTTCAAGAACAAAGTAATCTTGTATAAACGTTTTATAGACGACTTAATTTTTATTTGCAAGGGAGATATTTGTGAATTTATGGATTTTTTTGAAGTGTTAAATCAAATGAACACAATTTACAATTTTCATATGAAACCAATAGAAATAAGATTAACTTTTTAGATCTAGTTTTGTTTGAGAAAGACAATAAAATTGAGTTTAAACCATTCAGGAAGGAAACCTCAGTGAATTTGTTCTTACATGCTACTAGTATGCATCCTCAGCATTTAATAAAGGCCCTACCATACGGGGAATTCAAAAGAATTCGGGATCATACCAGTGTTAAGGAGGATATAGATGGAGAATTAGATATAGTACTTAATAGACTAATGGATAGAGGATATGATTATAACACACTATTAGAATGTAGAGATAGTGTGATTAAGAACATAAAATTAGCTGATAGAAGGGAAAACATCATAACATATCCTGATAAAAGGGAAATTAGAGCAAAAAATAATGCTGAGAAAGTGTTTTTTATAACCAAATTTTCCCCTTTTTCTAATACATTAGTCTCATTAGTTAGAAAATTTTGGTACTTGATCTGTGAAGATGATAACATTGGTGAATTGTTCCCCAACCAAGTGAATTTTTCTTTCAGAAGGGGAAAGAATTTAAGAGAAATCTTGAATAATAATTTTGTAAAGCATATTATATCTACCCCTGTGAGGGTGGGCACTTTTGCTTGTGGTTCATGCAGTATATGTAATAGAGCAATCAATATTGATACTATTAATAATATATATCATACTTCTAAACATTTTTTCAATTGTAAATCTACTAGTGTAGTATACATAATAGGCTGTTCATGTAGGGACATTTGGTATGTAGGACAAACTAAAAGGATGATCAAAACTAGGATCCTAGAACATCTTAAGGATATAAGAAACTTGAATGTCACAAGTCCTGTTGCTAAGCATTTTTTGGACGTTCATGATGGTTGCAGTAATAGTCTAAGATTTAGTGTACTGGGGAAACCTTTTATTCGCAAGGGAGATGATATAGTAGCTAAACTTTTAGAATTGGAAACAAGGATGATAATGAAATATAAAACTTTTAAACCATTTGGTCTCAATCAGGAGTTGGGTCTTTAATTATACTTTGGCAGAGCAATTTTGCACATATTATTCATATAGTTATTTAATTTTAGTAACTTTGGGAATAATAAACAGATACATTATGTTATTGTTTCGTATTCATTAATATGGATATAATTTGTTATGATAGGAAATTTATATAGGACAATAACTATTGTATTCTGTATATAATTATGTAATTATATATAATTATATATATAATTATATAATTATGTTTTGGTATAATTTTTGTATATTTATTCCAATGAATTTACATGTGCTTGTTGATCTACTGAAAGTGAATTATTTGGTTGAAAATAGTTTATATTGACTATAATAATATGTCATTATTTATTCATTATTTATTTATTTATTCATTTTGACCTAAAAATTATTTAAGATTTGTATTTCATTGATTATAAAAGGAAGAAAAATTATAAAATTATAGAAAAAAATAAAATTATAGAATAAAATAGAAAAGTTTTTTGATAACAGTTTATATAAACTAATATAAGTATTTGTCATGATTTATTTAATTTTGTTGCAAAGATCACTTTAAATTTTGATACTCAATTAAACTAATTGTTAATTTATCAATTAGTTATGATATATAAAGAGCTCATATTGAAAGTTGTAATGTGATCCTTTGAAGGCGAATGGCCGAGGTACCAGATCGTTGAATAAAGAGCGTTGGTGGAATCTGACTGTTGGTGTGTTGCTGAATAAACCCCCTTACACACCTATACGGAAACTGTGCCCCCCAACCCCTACTAATTATATATACTAATTCCAAGACTGCACAGTGCCTAGGGAAAAGGCATATCCCTCTACCTCAGGGAATGTTGATCTCACACAGCAGTCAACAGTTTGCATATTTTGACTAATGTGGGTCAAAAATACACAGGTTGACCACCTGAATTTCACTTTACATTGGGACTCAACACCCCTTACAAGCCCACACACGCACATATGCCCTGATGGATCTGTTGCACATGTATAAAATAAACAGCAGCAGAAACACTAGATATAGGGATGTGAACTTGACGTATGACAAACACCATAAAC
>NC_056739.1:376094729-376099729 GCF_019279795.1 Protopterus annectens | reverse complement strand
ATGCAGGCGCAAAGACATACTATGCAAGATACATTGGTTTACATTCATTCCGTAGCAGTAATCAGTACCATTAGCACATCACAGGATGATGAGGTTGTGAGATATTTGGCATGTCACACATGGGTGTTTATCAGTATTCTTTTTCATTTGCTATGGTTATGAGTCTTATGCCATGGAACAGGGTATGCCTGTTGTCAGTGCTGCATTTGACAATGATGGTGATGATCTTACAGCAGCAGAGTCAGAGGGCACAGTACTGTTGTCAGCAACGGTGGCTGTGCCAGGTACACCACCAACTATGTCCATTAACAGAGCTCTGTTACCTTTGGTACCTGGTCAAACCTCACCAAAACCTGTAGAAGAACAGGTTATACTAGTTACACCTACTTAGTGGACACACTTGTCCCCTGCCCATGCATCTGCAGTGGGCAATGGCACCTACTCAGAGAAGTGAGACAGGGGTTGGAAGTGGCAGCCTGGTGGCCATCACCCCCATGCCGTAGCCATTGCCTGAGAGAAGTTCCACAATAGGCATTACACATTGGATGTGCAGGGCATTCATAGAGGCGCAGGAAGTTTCCAACACCACAACCCTGACAGAGATGATAGGTGTACTACACAGCATGTGTGACAAGGTATGTGGGCTTTCAATGCATGGTCCAACTGGATAGGGACTTAGATGCCTCCACTTCTTCCATCAGGGCATCTACACATTGGGTCTGATGCCATTCCACTGGCTGCTGTTCATCTGCTTCCAATGTATGTGCAACCCACAGAACAAGCAGGACACAGTCACAATCTGCTACCTCTTCTACACAACCCACTGATGGTGTACATGATGAAGCATATTGTGGCTGCTTCTGCAGACATGAAGTATGTGCCAGTCAGATGCATGTCACAGCCAAGAGGTCATGGTCTCATGGTTCATCATCATTTCTGCCAGTTGGTGTTGGTGCCAGTGCCATTCTACAGAGAGGATGAACCCAAGGCCGGGGACATCTATGGTCTGCATCCTTCTCACCTGAGCTCTCATAACACCTCCCATAATTGTAGTTTATTGGCCATTTGAGCAGTTTTTTTCCATCTCTCTCAACTTTCTGGTTTTAAAGCCCGTGTTTGCGCTTGATCCCCACCTTTCCCATAACTAGTCTAGTCCAGGTACAGATTTGCTGTAGCCAGGACTGTTTGTAAGCTTCTGAGCCCCCCCAAGCCTTTGTGTTGGAGTGCAGCCTTCTAGCTTATCAGTGGGAGTGGTAAGTACTAGGTAGCCTGTCTACCACAAGAGGAGTGGTTCCAGGCCCAGGAATTGTAGTTTATTGATCATTCGGGAAGTTGTCCATCTCTTTCAACTTTCTGGTTTAAAAGACCACATCTGTGCTTGTTTCCCATCTTTCCTGTAACTAACCTACTGGAAAGCACTAGAAAGCCTTAAAATGATACAAGCCTAATAGCTTAAAAGAGAGACTTTGGAGTGCTTGAGTATCAGTTTTCTGTATTTTCTTGCTGTACTTTTTCACCTAAACGCTAATTTTCCAGCACTTATTGTGATTTAAAAGCTTGTTTTTTGACATATTGTACTTATTTGACTGCCTGCACTTTTAAAAAGTTGTTTTTTGTTTAAATAAATTGTTTAACTGTTGTAGGCTACACACTAAATTGCGATAGCCTTTTCTGATCGCTTGTAGTCATTTAAAGCTGTTTTAAGTGTACTTTTTAATGTTTGTGCCTTATCTTTTCAAAAAGAAATGTCTTGTTTCCTGCCTTTCTAAGCTAGTATAGTCCAGTTTTCAGGCTAGTGCTGAATTCAGGGCTGTGTTACAAGTTTCTGAGTTACCCATATCTTACTTGGATAGAGGGAAGTTTCTCTGTTCACCTGTGAGAGAGGGGAACTTTGAGCAGCCATCTGTTCCCGGAGGAGTGGTTCCAGCCCAGACGTTTGTAGTTTAAAAATCGCGTTTGCACGGTTTTGTGCACCGGGCAGCACCAGTTAGCTAGGATTAAATTATTCCTGGCTCCACTAAGTCTCCTCTTCAGTTTTTCACTTGAAACTAGTCTAACTCTCAACCTAAGCACTCAAAAAGCATCCTACAGTCCAGCACTTGCTCAGACTTAATAGCAAGCACTAATATACCCCGACACTTGACTGCCCAGCAGGGCAAGGCTCTTTATCCACCCCTCACCAACCAAGTGACTAGGCAGCTCACCCTACTATTCAGGCATGACCAAAGGGCAACTTCAGGTGTACTCTCCAGTCCAGCTGGTGAATCTGGGTATCTTGAGGCAATGTTACAACTGCCTCATGTACGCAGACAGCCCTCTCCTCCTACCACAAAACACTAACATATGCGAGAGATGCAATTATACAGCCAAACTGGAGGCTAAGGTCTCTCCACTCAAGACTGGAACAGACAGTCATGAGGAGAAGGTTAACACTTGCACCACACCTCCAGCCTCACATAGACCTACTAAACCAGTACTGGCAAAAAAATACACGAAATCATACTCGGAGGCTCTAAATAAAAACTTGCAAAAGCATTACAGAGCTCTAAAGCAAACACCCACAAAACCTGCACCTCCCGTCACAAACCAGACAACACATAAAACATAAAATCAATGTGCCACACAATCACAGCCCTTAAGGCGAAATAACATACCTAACACACTAGTAATAGGTGACTCAATAGTCAGGCACACTGATGCCCCACTCACTAGGCTGGACAAGGAGAATGTTACTGTTAGCTACCTGTCAGGAGCCAGAATCCGCCAAATAACACAAGCACTCAGGTCACTCCAGAACAAGTACAAATATGACTCTGTCATTGTTCATGTTGGTGTGAATGACCTGAGAAGTACCTCCCTGGACTACATGAAAAGAGACATGGAAGAGCTCTCTGATCATGTAGCCCAGGTGAGTATGACCCTGACCCTGAGTAGCATCCTGCCCTCAACAAGAATGATACCTCAGTATTAAGAAAAAATGATCAATTTCAACAATTGGCTAAGCTTCTGGTGTCATTCAAAGGGGATCCAGTGTCTGTCAGCCTGGGATGACATGTTCGACAAGCCGCGTTGCTTCGCAAGAGACAGCTTGCACCTGTCACCCCTTGGCTTTTGAATACTGGCCAAGGCTCTTACTGTCCCCATAGTGCCTTTTTTAGGCAAGGCTCAAAATTCAAACCCACCTCCGTAAACAGCACAAGTAAAAAAATGAAGGTTATGCTACTCAACACCGGGAGTTTAAATCTCAAAATGCATGCGCTCGAAGCACTCCTAAGTATGGAGAACGTCGATATCTGTGCAGTAACTGAAACCTGGTTCAAGGCTCCAGAGAGCACTCCAGCACTACTGGGCTATAACTCATACCACACATTTCAGCCGCAAAACACGGACCGAAACACAAAAGGAGGGGGTGTATCCATATTCATCAAGGATACCCACACCTCCAGGTTAGGGGCACAGCATGATACCTCTGAGATCATCCATGTGCAGCTAACATCGGGCAAATCTGCATTGAAAATTGTGGCCTGCTACAGATCACCCTCCATGACCCAGGACCACCACTCTGCCTTTCTGGAGACACTGGAAAACATGAAGCTCCTACCAAAAACCCTGATATTGGGCGATATCAATTACCCTACCATTAACTGGGAAAACTACTTGAGTACAAACTCTCAGGCTCAGCCCTTCCTGGAATTTATCAACTCAAATGCCCTGGATCAGCTGGTAAACTCCCCTACTAGAGGCCACAACATATTGGACCTGGTCATCACCAACATGGGTGACAGGTGTTCCATACCGGAGGTCAACCAGTCACTGGTTAGATCAGACCATAAACTAATCACCCTGGCTGTCCACCCCCCACCACTACCCCCAACCAAGGAAATCACAGTGAAAAACTTTTCTAAAGCAAACTTCACCTTACTTAAGGCAGAGGTGGTAAGTTTCACAGCCCCCACGCTAAAGGATAACACTGCCCAAGATGCAGAATCCTTTACAATTGCACTCTATGAGCACCTACAAGGATGCATGGATCGTGCCATCTCTAGCAAAACCAAGACTCACTCCCTTAAGAGAAGGAAACCAGTCTGGTGGACCCCTGCCATAAACAGGTTATACAACAAAAGGAGGAAACTAGTTCAGAAAAAAAGTAAATCCCAAGAAGGAAAGACATCCCTGATCAGTATCGGTAAGAAACTAAGGTCCCTCATAAAATGTTCCAAGGCTAACTTCGAAAGAAAAATAGCCAAGGATCCAAAAGATAACTACAAAGCCTTCTTTAGCTATGTCAAGAATTTAAGTGGCAACTCGCAGATATGCTCTGAGCTAGTGCAAAATAGCACAAAATATACTGAATCTACTGATATTGCAAACATCCTGGCAGATAGATTCAGTGCAAACTTCACCTCCCTCTCACCTTCAAAAGGGCCCACAACAATACCGGAAAAGTATAGTGTCCCGGAAATCACAGAAGCACAGGTGAAAACAGCCATTTCAAAAGCCAAAAATACAGCATCAATAGGGCCAGATGGTGTCCCATGCTGCATCTTGCACGAACTACGGAATGAACTAACCCCCCACCTAAACACATTGTTCAGTCTCAGTCTCTCCACAGGCTACGTGCCCATAGAATGGTGCACAGCAATGGTTATTCCGCTCCACAAAGGAGGGGCCACAACTGACCCCGGTAACTATCACCCCATAAGCCTGACTAGCCTGGTCTGCAAGGCTATGGAGCGCATCATTATGGAACTTATTAACAAAGACATTGGGAACCTCCAAACCCTTGACCCAACCCAGTTTGGCTTTGTTAAGGGCAGATCATGCCTACTAAACCTGGTTGACTTCTTCTAGACAGTCACCAAGGCCAAAGACGAGGGAAAGGTGGTTCACACAGCCTACCTTGATCTCGCCAAGGCGTTTGACACCATTCCTCACTCGGGTATTATAGAAAAACTCACCAGCCTGAACATAAACTGCTATGTCACAAGATGGGTTGCCAA
>NC_056739.1:375944729-376089729 GCF_019279795.1 Protopterus annectens | reverse complement strand
TGGCCTTGCAGACCAGGCTCATCAGGCTAATAGGGCGATAGTTCCCAGGATCAGTGGTGGCTCCCCCTTTGTGGAGTGGGATAACTGTTGCTGTACACCATTCAGTGGGCACAAAGCCTAATGTGAGGCTATGATTGAACATGATGCTTAGGTGGGGAGCCAGTTTGTTCTGAAGTTCGTGTAAAATGTAACCTGGAATGTTGTCCAGTCCCATGGATGCTGTGTTTTTGGCTTTAGAGAGTGCAGATTTTACCTGCGTAGTTGTGATTACAGGGACTCTACATTCTTCCTGTATAGATATGGGCCCTTTAGGGGGTGAGGGGGGGGGTAAAGTTAGCACTGAACCTATCTGCCAGGATGTTGGCAATATCAGTTGGTTCTGTAATTTTCGTGCCGTTGTGCTGTAACTCAGAGCAGATCTGGGTGTTGCCATTGAGATTATTGACATAGCTATAGAATATTGTGGTTGTCCTTAGAATCAGTGGAGATTTTGTTTTCATAGCTAGCTTTGGAGGATCTTATAAGGGATCTCAGCTTCTTACTGAGGCTGGCCAGGGAGCTCCTCCACTCATGGGATTTTACTCTCTTTTGTAACAATTTCTTCCTTCTGTTGTACAGTTTGTTTATGGCAGGGGACCACCAGATTGGCTTCCTTTTTTTGGAGGATAGCATCTTGGTTCTGTTTGGGATAGCAGGATCCATGCACTCGTGTAAGTGCTTATAGGGTGCATTTGTGTAGGATTCAGCAGTTGTAACTGAATTGTCCATCTGCATGGGTGTGATGAAGTTCACCACTTCTGTCTTAAGAAGCATGAAGTTGGCTTTGGAGAAATTTTTTACTGTGGTTTCCTTAATGGGGGGTGGGGACGGGATGTGGATATCAAGGGCGATTAGCTTATGGTTGGATCGAACCAAAGAGAAGTTGACTTCAGGTGTGGAACACTGGTCACTCTTCTTGGTAATGACTAGGTCTAGGATATTGTTGCTCCTGGTGGGGGTGTGAATAAGTTGATCCAGGGCATTGGAGTTTATGAATTCCAGA
The DNA here is from genome assembly GCF_019279795.1 of Protopterus annectens. Taxonomy (NCBI): domain Eukaryota; kingdom Metazoa; phylum Chordata; order Ceratodontiformes; family Protopteridae; genus Protopterus; species Protopterus annectens. The sequence continues at coordinate 376,088,687 of NC_056739.1, read as the reverse complement.
AAGCGTTGTGTGAAAGAGTTGGTACACGAGTAGTTTTCCCAGTTAATGGTGGGGTAGTTGAAATCACCTATTATTAGGGTGTTTGGTTGAACCCTAATATTTTGCAGTACATCAAGAAAAGAGGAGTGGGAAAGTTGGGGCATGGTGGGGGATCTGTAGCAAGCTACAATTTGGATTGCAGTTTTGCCCAGAGTTAGTTGCACTTGAATAACCATGGATGCATTAGAGAAAGCATATGACAGGGTGCCTAAAGAGGAATTGTGGTATTGTATGAGGAAGTTGGGAGTGGCAGAGAAGTATGTAAGAGTGGTACAGGATATGTACAAGGGTAGTGTGACAGCGGTGAGATCTGCAGTGGGAGTGACAGATGCATTTAAGGTGGAAGTGGGATTACATCAAGGATCAGCTCTGAGCCCTTTCTTATTTGCACTGGTGATGGACAGGTTGACAGACAAGATCAGACAAGAGTCCCCGTGGACTATGATGTTTGTAGATGGCATTGTGATATGTAGTGAGTGTAGGGAACAGGTTGAGGAGACCCTGGAGAGGTGGATATATGCTCTAGATAGGAGAGGAATGAAGGTCAGCTGGACTAAGATGGAATATATGTGTGTGAATGAAAGGGAGGATAGAGGAATGGTGGGGATGCAGGGAGTAGAGTTGGCAAAGGTGGATGAGTTTAAATACTTGGGATCAACAGTTCAAAGTAATGATGAGTGTGGAAGAGAGGTGAAGAAGAGAGTACAGGCAGGATGGAGTGGGTGAAGAAGAGTGTCAGGAGTGATTTGTGACAGACGAGTACCAGTAAGAGTGAAAGGGAAGGTCTACAAAAGGGTAGTGAGACCAGCTATGTTATATGGGTTGGAGATAGTGGCATTGACAAAAAGGCAGGAGTCAGAGCTGGATGTGGCAGAGTTAAAGATGTTAAAATTTACACTGGATGTGACAAGGGTAGACAGGATTAGGAATACGTATATTAGAGGATCAGCCCAGGTTGGACAGTTTGGAGACAAAGCCAGAGAGGCAAGATTGCATTGGTTTGAACATGTGCTGAGGAGGGATGCTGGGTATATAGGGAAAAGGATGCTAAGGATGAAGCTGCCAGGTAAGAGGAAAAGAGGAAGGCCTAAGATAAGGTTTATGGATGTGGTTAGAGAGGACATGCAGGTGGTTGGTGTGACAGAGCAAGATGCAGAGGACAGGAAGAAATGGAAACAGGTGATTCACTGTTGTGACCCCTAAACAGGAAAAGCCGAAAGAAGAAGAAGAAGAACCTTGGATGCATTATGCTGAGCAACTAGCCTGGAGGCGTGGATACCTTAATGAATATGGACACACTTACGCCTTTGGTGTTCCGGTCCAGGTTACATGGCCAAAAAGTGTGGTATGAGTCATAGCCTGGTAGTGCAGGGGTGCTCTCTGGAGCCTTGGTCCAGGTCTCAGTCACTGCACAGATATCAATGTTCTCCATTTTAAGGAGTGCCTCGAGTGAGTGCATTTTAAGATTTAGACTTCTAGCATTGAGTACCATTACCCTCAGTTTTTGCTTGCCTGTTCCTCTTACAGTGGTGAATTTGTCATTTGAACCTTGCCTAAAAAAGGCACTATAGGTGCAGCAAGAGCCTTAGTCAGTATCCGGAATCCCAGGGGTGACAGGTGCAGGCCATCTCTGGCAAAGCATCGTGGCCTGTCGACCATGTTATCCCAAGCAGACAGATACTGGATCCCCCTAGAATGACACCAGAAGTTCAGCCAATTGTTGAAGTCAATCATTTTGTCCTTGTACTGCGGTATCATTCTGGGTGATGGCAGAATGCTACTCAGGGCTAGGGTCATACCTGTCTGGGCTACAAGATTGGAGAGCTCTTCCATGTCTCTTTTCATGTAGTCCAGGGTGGTACATCTCAGGTCATTCACAACAACATGGACAATGACAGAGTCATATTTGTACTTGTTGTGGAGTGACCCGAGTGAGTGGGTTATGTGGCGGATCCTGGCACCCGACAGGCAGCTGACAGTAACAAAAAATAAACTGCCTCTGCAAGGCTCGAACTCAGGACCCTGTACACTATAGTCACAGTAATCACCCACTAAGCCTTCATAGCAATAACATACATATATCCTTCCATTGTTTCTTTGTGAATTGCTTATCCAGTGAGTCTTCCCAATCCTTTCTAACCTCCTCTGATTGATTTTATAGGTATCATGCAATATTTTATATGGTCTACTAATTATTCCTATTTTAATAGCAGCTTCTGTTCGAGATTCTACTAAATGCTCTACCAGTGTTGGTCGTTCATTGAGGACCCCCTAGTTCTTTCTCTTTGCTTATACTCTGATATCAATCCTTGATAGGGAAGGCAATCTCTAATATGCAGTCCAAATAAATTCTTGTCATCTTCCCATTATATCATCTTTCCCTGTCTAGTTATTTTCTTCCAGTACCTTGGTTCCTTTGCCAGTTTTCTGCAATAAATTCCAGCCTCCTCTTGCCTATTGTCTATATCCCTAATTGCAGTCATCCCTATTGGCAGAATCTCCTTTCTCCATTCCTGTATTGGCTTAGTTCTTAGGATACTTTCTGATACTTAATGGATATAATATTCTGCATGATTATTGTTATTCTCCTTAAAGGCCTGCATCCAAAATCCCAGTCTCTCCTTGTTTCTTGAGCTTTCCCCCTGCTTCATCATCACTTTTCACTTTGAATTATAGTTTTCTGTTTGTGCTATGTATAGGAGCCTTAACTGTGCATCTCTGAAATACCCCTTCAAATCGGGAAATCCAAATCCGCCCTGTTTAACTTATCACACTTGACTCTTGCTGTCTTTCCCTCCCAGATAAAGTCCTTCAGCTCTTTATTAATTGCTATCCACAACTTCTTCTCGGTTTGATAAAAATATGCTTGACCTGTGTATAAGACTAATGGGACTAAAAACATTTTAACTGCTTGTATCTTACTATGCATATCCATATAACAAAGGTTCCATTTTCTCAGTTTTTGTATTATCTTTTGTTTAGTCTCTTCCCAAATATCCTTAGCTGCCACACCAGAATCATTTTAATCCATACTCTTAAATGCTTCATTTTATCATGTTCCCATAAATGTGGATATTGCTAAACCAATTCATATGTGGTACATAATTTATCACTATTGCCTTTGGTTTAGCTTCATTAATTTTGTATCCTGAAAAGATATGAAACTGTCTCAAAATGTTCCACAACACTGTAATGTCTCTTTGTGGTTTTGTCAGGTATAAAATAATATCATATACAAATAGAGCCAGCTTTTCTTGACTAACATACCAATTATATCCTTGAATTTCTGAGCCCCTTATTTACTTTGCAAATGGTTCTAAATATAATGCAAATAACAAAGGGAAAAGAGGACACCCCTGCCTGGTTCCTCTGAAACTATCAGAGAGGACCCCACCCAATTTAATTTTCACCTCTGATCCTGCATATATCCTCCTAATCAGCTTTATATATTTTTTTCAGGAAATGCAAATACTTCTATTGCCCTGCTCATAAAGTTATAGCTTACTCTGTCAAATGCTTTCTCTACATCAAGACCCACCAACAACAATGGTATTTTCTTACATTCTGCTTCCCTCTTGATCATCAATGGTCTGTTAATGTTGTCAAATAGTTGCCCCTCCCCCCATCCACAAAACCACACAGATTCATATCTATCAATTTTGGCATTACTTTTGCAATTCTTTTAGCCATTATAGACATGAACACTTTATAATCATACTTTATATTGAAATAGACCTCTAGGAAACTGAATCTGATGGATCTTTGTCATCTTTAAGTATTACATCTAACACTGCTTTCTTCCAGAATGTTGGTACTTCTCCTCCCCTTAAAAAGTTGTTAACAAAACCTTCCAGATCTGTATCAGTCTTTTCCCCTCCTATCTTTAAAACTTACACAGGAATACCATGTATTCCTGGGGACTTTCCTGTAGACTGGTTATACATCACAATTTTTATCTCATCTTCTCCTATCCTAACCATCAATAATTGAGCCTACCTCTAACCCTGGCATATTTAATTCTTCCATAACCATTTCCATCTATATCATTTCTTGATTTCTGTATTTATCTGCTTTATACAGACTTTCATAGAATTTCCAAAATATTCTAATAACTCTACAGGATTTCTTGTTATAGGCTCCCTAAGCTTGGTGACCGCCCTTTCTACTTTCTGTTGTCTGAGTCATTGTGCTAAAAGTTTTTGTGCTCTAGTGTTATTATAAAAAAAAAACAGTTGCTTAACAGCAAATTTTCTAAACCTGTGTATATTATTGAGGTAATTCCTTATTTTCTGCTTAGCATTCTGTAGATGATCTTCTTCTTGTTCTGTGAGATTCCCCCATTCTGCAATTATTATAGGTTCATAGGTTTATACTAGGCTATCTGCCCTAAGGCATTTATAAGCCTAGCCCAGAGTTTTTGTGGCCTACGCCACCCCTTATGTTAAAAAATACTGTGCCCATTAGTTTGTTGTGCCTCTGTCCAGCAGTGACACAGAGATGATTCCCGGGGTAAACCTACGATCTCCCATCCACCGGTCAAGATTTCTCTTGAACAGAGCCAGCGAGGTGCTCTGCCTCACATGGACCGGGATTTTATTCCACAACATAGGGAGTCTCTGGGTGACAAATCTATCCCTCCAGCATGTCCTATTTATATCCGTGCTAAGGTTTAGGTCACTTGCTCTAGTAGATCTGGTAGATTTGGATTTTTTGAGGTGGAGCATGTCCATTAATTCCGGGTTGGACATGGCCTTGTATGTCAGGCACAGGTCACCTCTGAGCAGACGGTATGCGACTGAATAGAGCTGGAGTTTCTTCAGTCTGGCAGCATATGACAGATTTTGGAGTCCCTTTATCCTTTTGGTGAGGAACTTTTGGGGTCTCTCCAATTGCTGCAGGTGTCGGGTGAGATACATCCCGAATGGGGCATTGTACTCGATCATTGGTCTGATAAGTGAAGAGTACAGGGAACAATGACCTCACTTGATCTGGATGTGAATCCCTTCATGATCAGGTGGGCAATGTAGAAGGTTTTCTAACCACTTTAGCAATGTGAGTGTCAAAAGAAAGGCCACTGTCAACCTGGGTCCCCAGGTCCCTGATAACCTCTTCTGTGCTTAGTGGATTGCCACCTATATGGTAGCTTGGGGTTACCTTGTTTTTCCCGAAGGGTATGACTATACATTTTTGGCATTTAACTTCAGGCCATGGCTCTGGCACCAGCTATCAGTTTCCGTGAGACCCCTCTGAAGGATATCTGTGTCCGATGTACTTTCCACTATGGCTCCCAGTTTGCAGTCATCTGCAAACTTTGTCAGCCATAGTCCTCCTATGTTAGCCTGTACTTCTGAGAAGTAGATGCCGAACAACAGGGGGCCAAGGACTGAGCCCTGTGGGACACCACTTGTGACCGGCTTGGAGTCTGACATGGCGCCAGCTACTCTAACCCTGTGGGTTCTGTCCTTTAGCCAGTTTGCAACCCATCTTGTGACATATGGGTTTACATTTAAGCTGGTAAGTTTCTCTATAATACCCGAGTGGGGTATTTTGTCGAAAGCTTTTGCAAGGTCAAAGTAGGCTGTATGGACTGCCTTTCCCTCATCAATGACCTTGGTGACTGTTTCGAAGAAGTCGACCAAGTTCAAAAGGCATGATCTGCCCTTGACAAAGCCAAACTGGGTCAGGTCCAATGTCTGCAAGTCCCCTATGTCTTTGTTTATGAGTTCCATTATGATCCTCTCCATAGCTCTGCAGACCAGGCTTGTTAAGCTTATGGGGCGGTAATTACCAGGGTCCGTAGAGGCACCGCCTTTGTGGAGTGGGACCACAGTTGCCGTATGCCACTCCTTGGGCATGTATCCTGTGGTAAGGCTAAGATTAAACAGCTGCCTTATGTGCAGGTTTAGTTCCTCATTGAGTTCATGTAGCACACAGCCGGGGACACCATCCGGTCCCATTGATGCTGTGTTTTTAGCTTTAGAGAGAGCAGCTTCACCTGCGCATTGGAGAGGTCTGGGAGGCTGCACTCCACTGGGATAGTTATCTCTCCTTTTGGGGGGGAGAGGGGGGTGAAGTTTGCACTGAACCTGTCTGCCAGTATGTTGGCAATGTCTGTGGGTTCAGTGATTTTTGTATTATTTTTGGACTAATTCTGAGCATATCTGGGAGTTTCCACCCAGGTTTCTAACATAGCTGAAGAAGGCCTTATGATTGTCTTTTGAATCTATGGCAATTTTTCTCTCAAAATTGGCCTTGGATGATTTTATGAGTGCTCGTATTTTTTTACTAATAATGATCAAAGGTGTCTTCTCTTTTATGGATTTTGCTCTATCATGTAACAGCTTTCTCCTCTTATTGTAAAGTTTGTTTATGGCTGGGGTCCACCAGACTGGACATTTGCCCTTGGTGGAAAGAGTCTTGGTTTTATTAGGGATTGCCTGATCCATGCAGTCCTGGAGGTGTTCGTAGAAGGCATTTGTAAGGGCTTCCGCAGCTTGGGTTGTGGTTTCCACTGGCTCGGGGGCCTTGAAGGATACCACACCAGTCTTGAGTAGTGTGAAGTTTGCTTTAGAGAAGTTCTTCACTGTGGTCTTTTTTGTTTGGGGTGGGGGTGGGATGTGGATATCCAGTGAGATTAGTTTATGATCTGATCTCACCAATGAGGGATATACTTCCAGTGTGGAGAATTTTGTCCCCATGTTTGTGATGATGAGATCTAGTATATTTTCTCCTCTTGTGGGAATGGTGACTAGTTGTTCCATAGCATTTGAATTTATGAACTCCAGGAACCTTTGGGCTAGAAAGTTTGGGCTTGAGTAATGTTCCCAGTCTATATTCGGGTAGTTGAAGTCACCCAATATAATGGTGTTTGGAGATACATTTATACCCTCCAGTGTCTTCAGGAAGGCTGTGTGGGGTTCCTGAGTTTGAGAGGGTGGCCTGTAGCATGCTACAAATTGTAGAGCAGTTTTGCGTATGGTTAATTGCACCTGGATGTTTTCCGATGCTTCGTGCGTTGCCACCAACCTGGAGGTGTGGGTATCCTTGATGAATATGGATACACCCCCTCCTTTTGTGGTGTGGTCCGGGTTTTGGGGCCGGAACGCATGATATGAGGTAAAACCTGATAGTGCCGGGGTGCTCTCAGGAGCCTTGAACCAGGTTTCAGTCACAGCACAGACATCGATGTTCTCCATACTGAGAAGGGCCTTGAGTGCATGCATTTTGAGATTTAGACTTCTGGCATTGAGCAGCATTACCCTTAGTTTCTTCCCATTTTTGTTTTCTAGGGTGGTAGGTTTAGAATTTGAGCCTTGCCTAAAAAAGGCACTATGGGGGTGGCAAGAGCCTTAGCCAATATCCGGAATCCCAGGGGTGACAGGTGCAAGCCGTCCCTTGCGAAGCAGCGTGGCTTGTCAAGCATGTCATCCCAGGCAGACAGACACTGGATCCCCTTTGAATGACACCAGAAATTAAGCCAATTGTTAAAGCTGATCATCTTGTCTCTATGTTGTGGCATCATTCGTGGTGAAGGAAGGATGCTGCTCAGGGTCAGGGTCATACCTGTCTGGGCTACATAATCGGAGAGCTCCTCTATGTCTCTTTTCATGTAGTCCAGGGAGGTATGTCATAGGTCATTCACACCAGCATGGACAATGACTGTGTCATATTTGTACTTGCTGTGGAGTGACCCGAGTGCTTGTGTTATGTGGCAGATTCTAGCGCCCGATAGGCAGCTTACTGTGACCCTCTCCTTGTTCAGCCTGGTGAGTGAGACGTCAGTGTGTCTGACTATGGAGTCACCTATGACAAGTATGTTTGGTGTTGTATTTGGCCTTAAGGGCTGTGACTGCTTTGCACACTGATTTTGTGGTTTATGTGTTGCCTGTGGTGTGTCATGAGGTGGCGGTTGCTTGGGTGTCTGCTTTGGAGGCCTTAAGCATCTTAAGCATTATTTAGCATTTGTCACTCCCCCCAAATAATTATTGTTACCTCTTAACCATATCTCCCTTTCTTTTATTTCCATCCTGTTTTTAAACTCCACCTTAATTTTATCCCATGCCCTAGCTATATTTTTAGAAGTAATTTTTGTCCTCTGGAATAGCTCCTGAATAACCTCCACTACCCATTCCTTACCTTCCTCTCTTTTCAAGAGATAGGCGGGAAAGAGCTAGTGTCTCATTTTTATTTCATTACCCTGCGTTTTTATTTTAGTTATTATTTGTACATGGTCTGAAATAATTATTGGGCACATACCAAGACCTTTAATTAAATGCACATGTTCCTATGAAATGTAAATTCTGTCTAGTCTAGCCCAGTATTTATATATGTAAATTCACTCTGAACTCCTATTACTAAATTACCATCTTCCATGCCAAATATTTTCATAAATTTCTTTAAAAATCTACCCTTCTTTGTTATACTTTCCCTTCTTGGCCCCCAGACACATCTTCCCTGCTGCAAATCAAATTCCAGTCCCACCTATAAGTAATATTCCTTGTTGAAAACTGTTTATTTCTCCCAGAATTTTCTTAAGCTTCATTATAGCAGTTTTAAGTGGAATATAAATACATGCCATTGTTATCCTTCTCCTTTGCCAGTATCCCCTTAGCACTGCAAATCTGCCATCATTATCTTTTTTATCCACTTCTGTCACTGTTGGAGCTCCTCTTGCAATTAATATAAGTACCTCTCTTTTCCTTTGTCCCAGATATTCTGCTGAATAACCATCCTGGAAATCTTTCTTTAACAAATTCACATGTTCAGTTCTTTCCAAGTGTGTTTCCTTTAACATGGCTATTTGCACTCTACATTTTTTAATATAGTTCAATATTTTTTCTTTTTGTATTTATCTGTGAGACCATTGACATTTAAAGACATTACAGAAAGTATCATTGTATTAAAAAGTTATTTCCACCTTTTATGTATAACACCTTTTTGTTAACTGTCTAGTTCTAGCTTTTGTGTTACATGCAGGTTGAACTTTTATATAGTTGTTTCTTGTCATATTCATTTGAATCTGTGTCACATCTTACAAAATATTTTGTGTTATTGAAAGCCCTCACACAAACAAACAAACCACAATATCCCCTAAAATCTTTTAATTTCATACTAACACATAAAACTATGTACATCTTCAAATATTGAAGTTTTACCATCCTAATAGGAACAAATGTCCCAAACTGACAGCCACACTCACAGACTTCAGTTATCCTAAAAGAAAGTGTTTCCATGCTAACACGCATGGTGCAGCCTGTGCTTCTACTAAGTGTTAACTGGTTTTGTCTTATCTTTATAACTCTCTCAGTTGGGAATAACCCTTAAATGCTTTCAGAGAACATTATCTCGTAGCCAGTTTCTCTTCTATTTTCCCCCAACCAATCACTCTCCACTAGACTATAATCAGTTTCTCTTTATTATACTGTATCCATGGAGACATGAGAACCAGATTTCCAATATATCATTATCAGATGGTCTCCATGGAGACATGAGAAAAAGACACTCAATTTCGCTTTATCATATTGTTTCCATAGAGACATGAGGGCCGGATACAGAATTCCTACTAAGCATACATTCATATACTATTCAATATTCTTTTTCACCTACTTGCTTTCTCTTAAAACACGTTAGAAAATCAATCTAAGGTCTTTAATCCAGTCACTGACCCATGCAAAAATGAGAAAAAGCATGTCAATTTTCTCTTTTGTTATGGTCTTCTAACCAGTTTTTTTACATTGCAGTGGATACATTTCTTAAAACTGAACAAGAAGAAAGCAAGAAGGGAGAAAAAAAGGGAAAAAAACAGCAGCACCTATTTAAAAACCCCATTACAGTTAAAAATAACTGAGAAAACTTTACTCTATAGCATGCAAAGAAAACCATACACTAAAAAATAGTACTATTAAGAGGAAAAATGTTTTCTTTACTCACAGTTAATTTTCTCCTCTTTCTTCCCCTCCCTAAAGTATTTTTCTGAACATGAAGTAGGGCATATACTTTCGAGTCCTCAACAAGTCCAACAAATTGTGAAAAAGTCCAATATTTCCAGATTGTCTTGTTCTATTTCACAAATATAATTATTGCATTGTAATCCAATGTTAAGTTACTGGTTTTATTATTGTTCATCTCCATCTCCTAAATCCCATCTCTCTGCTTTATTTCCAATGTACTCTTGATTCTTCTAGTCAACTCTCATGCTCCATTCTTCTATCCAACATTTTCCATTGAAACAGTGGAAAGGGTTTCACAGGTACAGTCTCTTTGTGGTCTTTATAACCAGATGAACAAGAATCAGAATCTCTTTCTGTTTCACAGCTCACTTTTTGTTGGACAAACTTTTGTATTTCCTGCTTAGCATGTACTTCATCAAAAAATTATTTTGTCCCTCCAAGGGAAGAATACCTAGAAGACAGCTGGGTACAGCAGTTTAAATCTCACAGCTGTATCTCAACATTCCCTGAATAATGAAATGAATTTATTCTTCTTCTGCCTCATGTAGAATGAGTAGTCATTCTCCATAAATACTCTGCTGTCTCCCACTTTTAGTACTCTGTCCTTCTGCTACACTTTTATCAGAATCAACTCCTTTTGCTGGTAGGATTGCATCTTTACTATTAAAGGTTTAGACTGGTTTCTTATAGCCAGGTTTGGAGCATACAGATGTACCCTTTGAACTAATAACTCCTGCTGGGAATACCAGTCCAGTTGCTTATTTGTGCTTTCATAAAATTTATGCAGTCTGTTCCTTCCAGCTTCTCTGATATAGCTGAAAATCTCAGGTTTTCCCTATGTGCTCTGTCCTCTAAGTCTGTTATTTTATTTTATATTCAGCCAGCCTTTTCTTCATTTTTGCAGCTTTATCACCTCATCTGAACATCTGCTTAAAGCGTCTTCCGTTTTTTTCAGCCTTTTGTTGTTTGTGTTGATATTCTCCATCAGTGTTTTGTTTATTTTAACCAGGTCTGTGTGCAGCTGTCTTATTTCTTCCTGTAGGTTACTGGAAGTCATGTCTGGAGGTTGCATTGCTTTTTGCTGAACAGCTGCAGACCTTTTCCCAGTCAGTGTTTCTTCATCACTTTTTGTAGCTGATTTTTTTCCATGTGCTCTGTATTTCCTGGCATCCAGGCAGTACATTTACTAGCCAGTTACTGAAATTTACACATAAACACAAAAGACTACTGGCATTCTCTGTTGAGTTTTTGTTTTCACACTGGGAGAGCTAGAGTTAAGCTGTTACTCATTGTGCAGCCATCTTGGAAGTTGTTCCATTCATCTCTTGATAAAAAAGAAAAATATAAAACAAAATACATTACCTCAGTCGGTGCCCTCATTACACCCCCTAACAACTTTTCCTCCCGCACATAAATCGGTACACCCCTATGCACCCCCATCTTAAACAAGACTCTTCATTTTTTCCCTTCCTTAAACACTTAAACACTACTATTCACCCTTCTCTTTTTATAACTGCCCCATACACTGTTTTACCTATCCCATGCCTTCCCCAAGTTACCAGCCTTCCAGATACACCAGTTAGGAACAAGTAGCCAAGACAGAATAAGAAGTTATGTACTCACCATAACGTTCCATGTGAGTTGTTCCATCTCGCCTTCATTCTTCACTGATGGGTTCGGAGACGATCCCTCGGCTCCGACACAGCCATTAGCAAGCTCAAGGTTTTCCAGTTGCTCAAGACCCAACCCCTTATCCCATAATGCACTGCTGGAATTACCTCAGATCTTTTTGCTGCATGTACCATATCCTTGTAAAAGGACTACTCTCCTAAGAGAGGGAAAATGGAAGGAATTGAATTACCAGGATGAGACCAGCATCTAGGTGAACTGTCAGCTAGGTGGGGGATGGAGGGAGGGATGTGAGAATGAAGGCGAGATGGAACAACTCACATGGAATGTTATGGTGAGTACATAACTTCTTAATGTGAAGTTGTTCAGTCTTGCCGGTCATTCTTCAGTGATGGGTAGCGTCCCTAGCACTCTCAATCATGGGTGGCTCACGGGAGTATATTCTTCAGGACTGTAGAACCAAAGGAAGCCCTGTCCCTGGAGGCCTTATCCACCTTGTAATGAGTGATAAAAGTATGAGGCTTAGACCAAGTGGCTGCAGCACAGATGTTGTCAATGGGCAATTTGGCTTGAAATGCAGAGGATGTAGAAACTGCTCTGGTTGAACGAGCTTTAATTCTGTGTAGTAAGGGCATATTAGCTGCTGAATAAACACAGGTGATACAATCAGATAGCCACTTAGAAAGGGTTGTTTTAGCCACCGGTCTTCCTTTCCTGGCTTCAGAAAAGGAAACAAATAGTTGGTCTGATTTTCTAAAATCTTTTGTCCTATCTAAATAATATCTGAGCTGTCTATGAACGTCTAGTTTGTGCAGCATATACTCTAGTTGGAGTGGTTGGGGAAGAAGACTGGCAATTCAATGACTTGATTGATATTAGATTCAGAACAAACTTTAGGTAAAAAGGAAGGATTTGTCCTGAGATATACTCTATCAGCATGAAAAATCATATAAGGAGGTGTGATAGACAAGGCTTGAAGATCTGACACTCTGTGGGCAGACGTAATGGCCACTAGAAAAATGTTTTTTCACGACAAATATTTGAGATCACAAGATGATGCAGGTTCAAATGGGGGAAGAATTATGCGAGATAGCATGAAATTCAGATTCAGGGGGAATAAGGAGTTTTTACTGGAGGCCTCATGTGAAAGGTCCCTTTAAGAAAAACCTTGAACAACTTGTGGGCCATAACATTTAGTCCATCTACTCCACGATGGAAATTAGATATGGCAGCTAACTGGACCTGAATTGTAGCCGCTGCCACTCCTTCATTAAAGGTAACAGTTAAGAATTCCAATATAGATGTCAAGGGAGCGTGAAAAGGATCAATGTTTTGTTTGGAAGCCCAAATGGAAAATCTCTTCCACTTACTACGATATAATCTCCTGATGGAAGGTTTGTGAGAAGACAAAATAATTTGCCTCATGTCATAAGAAAGGTTGTGAAGCCTGGCTATGTGGGGAACTGGAGCAGCCAAGCTGTCAGCTTCAGGGATTGCAATGAAGGGTGGAGATCCCCTGATGGATGTGTCAGAAGGTCCAGAACTGGGTCCATAATCCATGGATCCTCCAAGAGATGATGATAAAGAAATGGGAACCAAATCTGCCAAGGCCAGTGGTGGGGCTATAAGAATGACGGTCCTTCCCAGCAACTTTGCTTTCTGTAAAAATCTTGGTATTGGAGGAAATGCATATAGGAGACCCGGGGGCCAATCGTGTACGAGTGCGTCTCTCAGGGGTTGTCCTGGAGGGGAAATCAGGGAGAAGTAGCTTCTGCATTTGGTGTTGATGTGACTAGCAAAAAGGTTGCAGCAAGGCTGGCCCCATTTGTGGAAAATCCTGTCCGCAATGTCCTGATTGAGGGACCACTCGTGTGGCAACAAAATTGCCCTGCTCAGTTAGTCTGCTATCACATCGGATCTCCCTGGGATGTGCATTGCCAACAGAAAGCACTGGGATGACACAGCCCACTGCCAAACTCTGAGGGCTTCTCGACAAAGAGGGTAAGACTTGGTCCCACCCTGTTTGTTCAAATACCAGACCACTGACATGTTTTCTGTCTGAATTGCAACTATCCCTAGAGGAAAAGAGTCCTGAAAGTACTGCAATGCCAGAAGTACTGCTCTCATCTCTAGAACATTGATATGCAGATGTGCTTCTTGATCTGTCCATGTGCCTTGGGCAGTCTTTTCCTGCAAATGCCCCCCCCTGCCTATCAGGGAAGCGTCCGTGGTCACAGTGGCTATCGGTGGGGGGTAGTACAAATGGAAGTCCTATTGTGACATGACTCGACGTCAACCGCCACTGAAGGTCTCTCTTGCAAGAATTTGTTATCACAATCATATGCTTCATTGGAAGTTCCTGATAAGACCATTGAGTGAACAGTAGCCATTGAAGAATCCGCATATGCATTCTTGCTCATGGTATGGCTAAGATTGCTGCTGCCATGAGACCCAGTACTTTTAAAACCTCTGCTGCTGGAGCTCTGTCTTTTTACACCAGTGAGCTGACATATTGGTGAAGAAGTGAGACCCTCTTGAAAGGTAGACGCAGAGTGGTGGTTGAAGTGTCTAACTCGATAAAGACGATATGCTGCGATGGCAACAAAGCAGACTTTTCTAAGTTGACAGTAATGCCTAAGTGGTTGCAGAGTGTCAGAGTGGATTCTCTTGCCCGAATTAGTTGATGCCTGGTGGCAGAGGTAAGGAGCCAATCATCTAGTATGGAAACACCTGGAATCCTAAACACCTCAAGTGAGCCATGACTACTACTTTACATTTGGTGAACACTCTGGGGGCTGTAATGAGACCAAAGGGCAGGGCTCGGAAATGATAGTGATTGGCTCCCAGCCAGAAATGCAGATGATCCCTGGATGGCCTGGCCATCTTTATGTGGTAGTACACATCCTTGAGATCGACTGAGCACATTCAATTGCCTTTCCTTAAAAAGGGAAGTATGGACTGAAGTGTGGCCATCCGTAACTTCTCTTTCTTGACAAATTGGTTGAGTCTGCTGAGGTCCAAAATGGATCTCCAGCCCCCTGTTTTCTTTGGAACCGAAAAGAATCTTGAGTAAGTTCCGAATCCTGTTTGGTCTGCTGGGACTGGCTGGATGACTCTTTTTTTTCTAGCAACTTATGGACCTCTATAGTTGTTTGTTCCCTGTGATTGGGTGGAACGTCCGGGATTCTCCTGACGGAGGTGGGAGGAGAGAAGAACGGTATGAAGTACCCTCTGGAAATGATACTTTGTACCCATCTGTCTTTTGTTATGTCCAGCCAGGCTTCTGGGTACAAAGATAAGCGACCCCCGACTGCCTCCAGAGCAGGACAGTCGGGCCTCTGCTCAGGAGCGCTGGTAGGGCTGACCAGAGAAATGATCTCTGTCACCCTGCTGTTGCGGACCCCCTCTGCCACAAAGGTGGCATCTTCCATTATAACCTCCTCCTCTGCCCCTAGAGGGGGTTTCATCACGTGTGTCCTGAAAGGCTCCTCAGGCTTTTAGGAACCACATCTTCCCACCCCTTTGGCCCTTGGGATAAGGCCGAGTAGGGGTGGAAAAATGGACTCCTACGGCAGACAGAGTCTTTCTTTCTTGCTCACACCTGGTCAATGTTTCCTTTACTTTAGGCCCAAAGAGAGATGAGCCATCAAAAGGGGTACTGACAAATGAAGACAGGCTCTGCGAAGGAACAGAGGCGCATCCAGGAGTGTCTACGAAGGGCAACTCCTGTACCTGCCGCCTTACTCGTGCCATCAGCTGCATATGATATGAGACGCATGGACAAGTTTACAATTGAATTTAGGGTAGCAAGCTGGGTGGCAACTTTGTCGGAAGCACCTGCAGCTACCGTACCCTGAAGAGTATCCCCTAACTCCTTACGGAGATCTCTCTGCAGTCTGGTAAAATGGGTCAAATAGTTCAGTGATCTAAGGGCGAAAGTCACTGAACTAAACATGCATTTCCCATATCTATCCATAATCCTAGACTCTCTGTTAGGAGGATGGATAGACGAGGACATCTCAGAAATTTCCTTTTTGGTGGATGCCGCCACCACCATGGCATCAGCAGGGACTCCCTTGGTCAAAAAGGACTTATCTATTGGGGCAGAAATGAACTTGTTAGGCCTCCTAGGGACAGGTTCCATAGATTCCGATGACCCCCATGCCCTACAAGAGACCAGGTCCATAAGCTCTTCATGGGGCTGAGACACCCAAGAGGTGGAAGGTTCAGAACCGAAAGCCTTCAGGAGAACTGACTCATCCTCAGTAGGGTTCTTGGAATGTCAATCACCCCTCTGCCTAAGGATCTCAAGTATCTCTGCAAAGGAGATATACTCAGAGGGGGCTCAGGGGGACACTTCTGACTCATCTAAGTCAGTGTCAGATGTCAAAGACTCCTGTGGGGAGTCCAGGTGCCTCCTCTTGCACACTCTCTTTCTGGGAACCTCCTCAGCTGGACACAGGTGCCTTAGGGGAAGAAGAGACCAATCCTGACATCGAGGAAGTCTTAGGAGACAATACTCACCTCATGGCTTCAAAGGCATCACAGCTCCGATGGGAAGAAGTCGAAGGACCCGAAGGAACCTCAAGCCCCTCCCGCACCGAGGCTGTGGGCTCCGAGCCCAAGGTAGGAGTCGAGCTCATCCGAGCCGAAGCCCCGAGAGGAAGAGTCGCCATCAACAAGTTGGTGCGACTACCCTCCCCGGACCCAACAGGAGAATGTCGGCTCCTAGAGTCCCCGGTCGGCACTGAGGACATCCAAGCAGATGGAACCGACAACACTGAAGCAGGTGTCGGCTCCAAGGGCTCTTCGATTATCAGGTCAGCCTCCTCCAGCTCCGAAAGCCCAGTACGGCTCAGAGGAGGAGGAGCAGTCAATTCAGAGGTAATGGTCTTCGGTTCCGATGCTAGGGTCGGAGCCGACAGCAATTTAGCTAGGCCTGGTGCCCTTAGCAGCTTCTCTACCAGTCGGTCCATGTCCAGATCAGAAAGACTAACAGAGGACCTAGATGAGTGCACTGACGGTGCAGATTGGAGAATAGGAGAAGATGGCAACTCTGATACTGGCTCCAGAACAGTGGACCAGATCCGAGAAGAAGGGACACTTGGCTCCGAAAACTGTGGAGCTGATGGCCCAGCATCCTCACTTTTCTTAGATTTTTTTGTGGCTTTTGACTCTTCTGAGGATTGGGAAGAATGAGAGGACTTACTGGCCCCATCCTGTTCATTCAACGCCTCGACAAAGGGGTGTTTTAGTAAACCCCTGTCCACCAATTTCCTCTTCCTTTCTAATGTAACCCTGGAAGAAAAGGTGTGACATATGCTACATGACTCTCGCAAGTGAAGAGCTCCTAGACAGTATACACATTGCACAAGAGTATCAGTAATGGACATCTTTTGTCCGCAGTCTGGGCATTTTTTGAACCCAGACTTAAGATGCTTTTGTTTTTCCTCAGACATGTCCAATAACCAAAAACCACTATCCACAATAATGAAGTCAAAGGCTAGCTAGTAGTGAGGAACACAATCACCATTAAAGACTGAAATAATGGCCTAAAAGAAAAGGGGGCCAAAAATAGCTAATATTATTAAGCACTCAAATACTAAAACTGTAATTTAACTACCAATGCACACTATTACTAGAAGTAGGCCAACATGAGGCCACTATGAAAAAACACATCAAGTATAGTATTAACAGGGAAGGGGGCTATAAAAACTATTCTAACAAGTGAACTATAAGCATATATATTTCTAATAGAAGAAAAGACAGAAAAACTTGCGAATTTTGAATAATCGAGCAAGCTGAAACCACCGAGATCCGTGCCATGGCAAACTAGATCTGAGGTAATTCCAGCAGTGCATTATGGGATAAGGGGATGGGTCTCGAGCAACTGGAAAACCTTGAGCTTGCTAACGGCCGTGTCGGAGCTGAGGGATCGGCTCTGAACCCATCAGTGAAGAATGAACGGTGAGATTGAACAACTTCACATAGCTGCTGTCACTCATATGCTATTGACACTATGCACCTAAACGATTGTAATACCTCTCCTCCTACATAATTTTATAACTTACTTCATTATATCTCTTGAATTCTTTACAGATCTATACAATACTAAAATCTATCCTTCTACATAATTTTATAACTTGCTTCTCAACTACACTCTTCATCATAGGATCATAGGAGATTAGTAGGCTATCAACCTGGAGGTCATTTTAAGCCTACCCATTTCATCCCAATGTAATACCATAGAAATGCTAGTCATTACCCAAGATTGCATTTAGTGATGACTCCCCATGTAGAGGAGGGTTGTGGACGCTATTCTCAGTAAGAATTTATGGTGCCTCATCCACTCATCCAGGTTCCTCTTGAACAGTGTCATAGAGGTGCTCTGTTTCACATGAATTGGTAACCTGTCTCTAAGACAAGACAGTTGCTAGGAGATAAATCTGTCTCTCCAGCATGTCCTATTTAAGTCATAGGTCATATTTAGGTCCTGGAACAGGTAGACCTAGTCCTGTTTGATTTACAGATATGCAGCAAGTTCATTAGGTTTGGGTCTTGGATTGCTCTGTAGGCCAGGCTTAAGTCTTCCCTAAAAAGTCTATATGATATGGAGTATAGTGACAGGAAATTTAGTTGGTCTGTGTAAGATACATGCTGGAGCCCCTTGATCTTCTTTATTAGAAACCTCTGAAGTCTCTCAAATTGTTTCAGGTGCTTAATATGGTACATGCTAAATGGGGCATTACTCGATTATGGGCTGGATAAGTGTCAAGTATAGGGGGTTTATAACTTCTTTTGCTCTTGAGGTGATGCATTTACTGATCAAGTATGTTATGTATAACGCTTTCCTTACTACAGTAGACACATGGTGGTCGAAGTTAAGGTCGCAGTTAACTTGTGATCCCAGGTCACGTACCACTTCTTAGGTACTTAGAGTATTGTTGACTTGATAGTGTGAGGGGACATTGTTTGTGCCATAGGGAATGGTGATACATTTCTTTACATTCATTTTGAGACCATGACTAATACACCAGTTGTTGGTCTGTGTGAGACCCTCCTTGAGTATACTGATATCATTTGGGGATTCAATGACTGCACCAAGTTTGCAGTTGTCTGCAAACTTGGTCAGCCACAACCTCTTAGTTTTTGACCTGAACTTCTGAGAAGTATATACCAAGCAGTAGGGGGCCTGGCACTGACCCCTGTGGCACCCAACTGGTAACAGGTCTGCTGATTTATGTGGAGTCACCCACTTTGATAGTGTGTCTGGTTTGTGAGCCAGTTGATAACCCATCTTACAACAAAAGGGTTTACATCTAGTTTGCTAAGTTTATCAGTAATGCCTGAATGTGGGATTGTGTTGAAAGCCTTTGCCAAGTTAAGGTGTGCTGTGTGCACAGATTTGCCCTCGTCAATGGCCTTGGTCACATTTTCAAAGATATCCACCAGATTTAACAGACAGGATCTGCCCTTCACAAAGCTGAATTTGGTAGGATCCAGGGTTTGGAGGTCACCTGTGTCTTTATTTATGAGGTCCATAATGATACGTTCCATGGCCTTACATATAAGACTGGTCAGGCTTATGGGTCTGTAATTCCCTGGGTTTGTTGCTAGTCCACCTTTATGGAGGGGGATAACTGTTGCTGTTCTCCATTCTGCAGGAACAAAGCCTATGGTTAGGCTGTGATTGAAAAGGGTACTTGATGATGCTAGTTCATGTTTTAGCCTGTTTAGAAGACAGCCTGGGAAGTCTGCTGGTCTCATCAAGGCTGTGTTTTTTGCCTTGGACAAGGCTCTGATGACCTTCTCTTCATATATGTAGGCTGGGGGGAATGTTTGGGGGAAGGTTTGTTGTAAGTTATGAGGGGATAAGGGAATGAAATTTTCACTAAACCTATCCGCAAGCAAGTTTGCTATCTCTGTGGGGTCAGTGTGTATGATACTGTTGGCCACTAGTTCTGCACATAGTTGGGTCCTACCCTTTAGGTTACATACATAGCTGTAAAAGGCCTTATGGTTATCTTTGGCTGTACTTGCCCTGTTTCTCTCAAAGGAGCCCTTTGGAGGATTTGACGAGTTGTCTTATTTACCTGCTGAGGCTGAGGAAAGTGTTTTTCTGTTACTAGGACCTTGCCTTTGTTTTCTTGGACAGCAACTTTTTGTGTTTATTGTAAAGTTTATTGATGCTGGATGTCCACCATGGCAGCTTGTTTTTACTTGGAGCTCTGGCTTTGATTCGTTCTGGTATGACCAAGTTTATACACTTAACCAAGTGATTGGCAAGGCTTTAGTGTAAGCTTCGGTGTAGTTTCCACTTTCAGCTTGGGTTGGGGCTTGTAATACATTTATACCTTCACCTAGGAGGGTATAGTTTGCCTTGGTGAAGTTTTTAGTCTGATTTCACCATTTGTGAGTTCTGCTGTTACTGTCACCTTGAAGGTGTGGTCAGTTTTAATTAATGAGGGTCTGACATTTGCGACAGTGCATCTGCTTGACATGTTGTTGAGGACCAGATCCAGAATGTTTGTTCCCCTTGTCAGGGTATGGGCAATTTGTTGCAGGGCATTTGAATTACAAAACCAAGGAACTTCTGCACTGACTTAGGGCTAGTGTAGGTTTCCCAGTTGATGATGGAATAATTGAAATCCCCTATAACTAGTGTGTTTGGTAAAATTTGGAATGTCTCCAATTTGGTCAAGTAGGCTTCATGGGTGCCATGACCCATAGAGGGGGATCTATAACTGGCTATGACTTGAACAGAGGTCTTACCCACCATAACCTGGACCTTGAGTAACTACATGGAACTGTCCAGTCTAATAAGATGGAAGGTGAATTTGTCTCTAATATAGATTGAAACACCGCCTCCTTTGGTTTTCACGCATTCATTTTGCGGTCTAAAAATGTGGAAGGCATTGTAGCCTTGCAAAGCTGGGGTACTGTCTAAGGCCTTGAACCAGGCTTCTGTGGCTGCACAGGCATTTTACATCTTGTAGTGATAGAAGTGCTTCCAAGGAATGCAGTTTTTGGTTTAAGCTCCTAGCGTTTAGCAGCATGACCCTTATTTTGTTCTGATTGGTTAATTTCATTTTGGTAATGTTGTTTTGCCTAAAAAATGCACTATGGAGGAGGCAAGAGCCTTTGCCAGCAGCTGAAAGCCTAGAGATGCCAGGTGCAAACCATCTCTGGCAAAGCAGCGAGGTTTGTCAGCCATGGCTTCCCAGGCTGACAGGAACTGGGAAGTGACACCAAAAACCTGAGCCAATTATTGAAATCAATCATTTTTTGTTTATACTGTGGCATCATTCTAGGTGAAAGTAGCATGCTGCTCAAGGCTAGGGACATACCTGCCTTGGACACATACTCAGAGAGCTCAACCATGTCTCTCTTTCTATTGTCCAGTGAGGTACATCTCAGGTCATTTACACCAACATGAACTATAACAGAATCATAACAGTACTTTTGCTGAGAGACCTGAGTGCATGTGTGATCTGACGAAGCCTAGCACTGGACAGGCAGCTGACCATGACTTTCTCCTTTTCTAACCTGGTGAGTGGGACATCCATGTGTCTCACTATTTAGTCTCCAATAACAAGAAAATTTGTTTTTTTGAGTGTTACACCTTACTGGCTTGGTAGGTGAGATACTGGTGTTGCTATGTGTCATGGGTGCTGTGGGGACTATGTTAGTTGTAGCAGTCTTGTGCTTCAGAGGTCTCTGTTGTTTCCATAAGTTTTTCAAGAGAACCTCTGCGTATGTGGATTTATGTATTTGATGCATACTATGTGTATGAGTAGTGGTACTATGAGCATATGTAGTGGTGGGTGAGTTGACAACCTTCTCCATGTTACTGTTGTGAGTGAGAGAGACCATGGATTCTAGATTCTTGGTGTATATACATCTCTTACACTGTGTACTAGAGAGTGTTGTTAGTAGAGGGTTGTCTGTGTATATGAGGCAATTGCTACACTGCCTCAAGAGACCTAAGTCAACAAGGTTGGCAGGAGAAACAAGGGTAGTCCAACTGTCCGCAATACTAGGTTGAAGACTGTTGTCACTAGGTGTGGCTATACAGAATCAATCAGAATTGAGCTCAGTGTATTTATATTTCTGCCTGGGTTTTAGGGAAAATGTGTTGAATTTAACTGTCCATCTGTGGCACACAAAACTGTGCGGCGGTGTGCAGTGCTGCGTGATGTGCAAGCAAGCAGAAACTTGTTCAAATGCAGGGCCTAAATACCACAAGATAAAAACTTGAAAAAAACTTTAAAAATATTTGAAAGGATCAATGAGGATGCCTATTCCAAGCCCTATACCGCCTTTACCAGACAGTTCCCAATTAGCACAATTCTCTCACAAAAGTGCAGATAGGCCCCTTCCAATCCAAGATGGCCTGGAAAACATGATCAGAACAAACAAACCACTTAAACAGTTCCAGAAGCAGCAAGCCTGCATCTCATACCTCTCAACTGTACAGATTTTTGCAGACTGTCCAGATTTTTGCCTCATATTTTTGGCCTGTTTCTCATAAAATTGCAGTTTTCTGGCCAATCATTGACAAATTATTGAGGATTGAAGTCAGAAAATAATGACAGAACATCTGAGATACAGACTTTGTACCCTTCAGAAAATTTATGCTAATGCAAAACCTGTTATTTTATCAACTTTCTAAGTTTGTAAGAGCAACACTTAAAAATTGTCCTTATTTTGGGGCCTTTGACCCCCCATTATTTATGGCACTGTCCACATTTCCTGCTCTAAGAGGTTGCGAGGTATGTTGTATCTGGACTATGCTGCAGCTACTGACTAGC
This sequence comes from Protopterus annectens, assembly GCF_019279795.1. Lineage (NCBI taxonomy): Eukaryota > Metazoa > Chordata > Ceratodontiformes > Protopteridae > Protopterus > Protopterus annectens. Next base: position 376,066,258 of record NC_056739.1, on the reverse strand, counting down.
CTAGTTTCAGCAGGAAACACTAGGGAATGTTTAAAACAGCAGACAAAATAGCAGTGAGATACTAAAAAATGTTTAAAACAGCAGAAAGTCATCAAGGAAGCTATAAAGAATGTTTTAAACAATTAACAGATTGGTTATTTAAACACTGCTTGGGGGAAAACCAGAACAAGCAGAAGAGATAGCTTAAAAACAGTGAAAAATACCAGTATATACTTAAGAAACAGTAAAACTAATGGAAAAAGCTTTGTAAACAGTGAAAACAGCAATAAACTTCAATTTAACAGGCACAATAAAGCAGACAACTGCAACCCAACAGTGTGGTTTAGTACACAATAAATAAATACAGTATAAAAGTAGGCTGCAGGCAATAAAAAGTGCAATAGATAGTATAAATAAGCAAAAAAAAAACAGGCAAGTTATGTTTTTTGGAAGCTCAGGAGCCACTAGTCATCTGGTATCCCAGCTCACTGTTGTGACTGGCAGCCCACCTCAGTTCAGCTTGGTACAAACAAGCAAAAACCTGCTCAAATGCATGTATTAAATACCAGAAGCTAAAACCTTGAAAAAAAAATTTAAAAAGATTCAAAAGGACCAATGAAGATGCTTATTCCAAGCTCTAGATCGGCCTCCCTTTACCAGACAGGTCCCAATCATAGGTTCATAGGTAGGCAAGGGCGCCCGCAGGCAGGTGCAAGGGGGTGCACTTGCACCCCCCTGGAACCGACTGGCCGGGAAATTAATTTAAATAAAAAAAGTTTTTTTTTTTTTAAAGGGCGTTCCTCTTTAAGAACGCCCTTTGCATCCTGTCCAGTCGCACAGACGCAACAGGTGTTTGCGACCTGTTTTCGTCATCTGTGTCTGTGCGCGGCTGATGGTTTATGTCCTTTTCTTTCGCGCCTACTGGAAATTTTAATTCAAGAGAGGACGTTCGTGCAGATGAATGTAGAAGTGAAAGGTAGGTGTGTGAGTTTAGGTAATATGTGTGTGTGTGTGTGTGTGTGTGTGTGTGTGTGTGTGTGTGTGTGTGTGTGTGTGTGTAAGAACTAGGTAGGTAGGACTCGGAGTCTGTGGATGTAAGAAGTAGATAGAAGTGTGTATGCGTGTATGTAAGAATGAAATCGGTAGGTAAAGGTAATGGGAACTAACTCCAAATCCTAAATACAGCCATTAAGTAAAACTGTCTAATACAACTGGCTTTTGTTTCTGGGTCTCAAACAACTTGCATTAGCAGCTCTTTAAAATATAAGAACATTTTTAATTAATCTTGTACATTCAAAACAGCAATGTATTTTTTTCTATTTTTCCTCATAGATACAATTATTGCCATTGATTTTAAACTGTTACTGTTGAAAATAATTTCAATAGCTGCTTAATAAATCGAATTACAAATCAGCTATAATTGCTTGAATAACGATTATTCTCTGCAAGTAAATAAGAATGTTAGGTACTCTATGACTGAGGCATTTGCTATAGAAACCTGTAAAGTGTAATGTTTTCTAAACAGCAGATGTACATATTTAATTGTGGTCAGTGTTTGCTGATGATCACTTTACAATAATTGTTTTCTTAGCTAGAATGACAGTTGGTAAATAAATGTATGCAACATTTACTCCAAACTATGCTTTCCCTAGTATGAGTAAATAGTGATATGGGAAAGGCTTGAGTTTTTCTTGGTTTGACAAGTGTGTTGTGTAAAGTGATTCAACTGTGTTATATAGACTGTCTGCATGACCAAGTTGTGTTCTCACAGCTGCCTGCATTTACAGACTGCTGCTTCCAACATTAAGATGGGTTAAGAAGCAACAGTAGTTATCTAGCTTTATAATATACTTCCAGCCAAAAAATATATCTATTTAAAAAATGAGAAAGTGGTGATTTGTGATGTACCTGTAGTTCATTTTCAGTTAATTACTGAGAGTGTTGTGTTCTGTTTTCTCTCATTTTTATTAGGTTAAGATGCAAAGTTTTTTTTACTAAAACTATTTTAAAATTCAGTAGTTTTCCCTTATTTTCAAACTTAGATTAAACAGGTGGTAAAGTGTTATAGTGTGTGGCATAGTTTCTATGGCTGAAAGATTAGTGTTTTCATCTACTCTTTTGATAACAGCATTCTGGGCTGGGAAAAATCTGTTTTGGTCAGAATTTTAAAAATTGATCTAAGGCTATGAATTCATACACCTTGCTTTAAATGGTGCCCTTATTGCCAAATATATGCTGACATTGCTTGGTATGGTTCCACAGTTTCTTCTTTTTCAGGAGATGGACAGTTTGTAGGCATGTACAATCATACCTCCATTACACTATTATTTCCCTTATTGTAACAGATATAATGGACTTTAGATCAGAAACTCTTCATCCAAGGAGATACTATTGCCTGCTGTGCCAAGCTTCTACCAATTTCTGAGTTTTTGGTAAAAATCGATGGTTTAGTGTGCACACATTCCAAAATGTGACCAGGTATAGTGGTGGAAATCTTGCTGTGGTCATGCTTCTGTACATAATTTTTCTCAGTTTACCCAAGGGCATAGCAGTGTTAGAAATACTGTATCAGTTCTTGGCTCTCAGTAGGGAATGTTTCTTGAATACTGTAGAAAGTTTCTATCACATCACAAAAATCAGAAATGCTAATGTTACTGATTTTTTTTACTTCAAGGTGAAATTTGTTTGAGTTACAATGCAGACTGGAAAGCATTAATTAGTGCACTTTCCCCACACATTTTGTGTAAAATTAAATAAATGCTTTGGAAATGGCACCATTAAAATGTAACATTTAATATTTGTAATTGCCTCTACTTTGAAATAATACAGAACACATTTAAAATGCTTATTGAATATCCTTTGCACAACTAGTCATATGCTCTTAAGGATTTTATGGACATTAAACAGTATATTAGTGGGATTGTCCTTCTACTACCGCAGTAAGTGACAAAGCCATGAACACTGTAAAGCTGTCTACAAATGTGTCCTTTCATAAGAAATGTACTGACCTTAAGCCAGATGGTAGAAATACTTAAATCAGTGAGACCTTGTTTTGTTGAAAATACTAACACCCTTGTAACACTGGTATTCTCTGTATACCTTTTTATCTGAAACAACCTACACTTAGATGGATAGTCCTCAATATTTAAATTTATTAGACTTATATCATTTACCACATTAGTTATTATATGTTTCCTTAACCGATTAACTCTCTGGAGCATAGCCTTTTAAGATGGCAGTGCAATCATGCTTTCCAGGGATGAGGAGGCTATCATATCATCTACCACGAGACATGGTTTCCCCAAGAAAGTATGCATCTGAAGTGCAAATTGGCACAGGCAATGTATTTTTATTCATTGGAGCTACTACCCATGCTGATATAACACTGACTTACTCAATTGCTCACCTGCTGGTGTTGTTATCTTAACTGTTCATCCTTTACATTTGTCTGAGAGTTTATGTTTACATGCCCAGTATTTGTTTATCTTGCAAAGTTTCTCCGAATTATATACATAGACATTCAACTAACTGTACCTCCTTCCTTCTCTGTGAGGTAAACACCCCTTACATTTCTGGTTGCAGCTAGCTTGCTGCCCATCAGGTTTTGCAATGTGGACAATCTGCAATGTGTGGTGCTTACTCTTTGCTATTTATAGCTGATAAAATGGGCATCATTAACTGTGCCATTCAATAAATAGCATAGCCAACAAAAAAGGCACAGACCTCTCTCTCTCTTTCTCTCTCTGGGTCTACGTCACATCACTGAAATCCCATTTCACCGACTTTCATTTCACCTAGACCAAATCACCTAAATTTCAAAATACTGACAACTCATTTCACCAAAAGCTTACAATGCTAAATTTCAACACACTAAATGGGAAACCATAGACAAACACACACAACACTAATGACTACCTCTTTCCAGAACTTAAAAACTACTTACCCTCTTAACAGAAACCAGACAATATAAAACCAAACTAAGTGGGGGGCTACATCCCCCACACCCCCCAATGTGGGGGCCTCTGTCCCCCACACCCCTAACTATATATACTAACTCCAGGATCACACTACAGTGGGGAAAAGGGCATATACCTTTTATTTGCCTTACAGTACTCTGGCTGCCGCTACTGCTGGGAACACACAAAACATTCACCATATTACTTTAGATACGTCCCATACAAATGCAAAGAGACATACCCACATTTAAAAACAGTACAACACCACTTTCTACAGGACTGTTGGTATTCTGACAGTCAGCACTGTAAGTTACAGAAATTCTTTTTATCACAAACAAGTCAAAGGTGAATGGAAACCCACATCAAGTATATGGCTTACAATTCAGTGAAATGAGATTCAGTGAAATAAAATTTCAATATTTTGAAAATTAGGTGATTTGGTCTCAGTGAATTGAAAGTTAGTGAAATAGGATTTCAGTGATGTGAAGTAGACCCCTTTCTGTGTGTGTGTGTGTGTGTGGGGGGGGATTTCAGAGTGAGAGGTGTGTGTGTGTGGGGGGGGGATTTCAGAGTGAGAGGTGTGTGTGTGTGTGGGATTTCAGAGTGAGAGGTGTGTGGGATTTCAGAGTGAGAGGTGTGTGTGTGTGTGTGTGTGTGTGTGTGTGTGTGTGTGTGTGTGTGTGTGCGTGCGTGTGCGTGCGTGTGTGGGATATCAGAGTGAGAGGTGTGTGTGTGTGTGTGTGTGTGTGTGTGATTTCAGAGTGAGAGGTGTGAGTGTGTGTGTGTGTGTGTGGGATTTCAGAGTGAGAGGTGTGTGTGTGTGTGGGATTTCAGAGTGAGAGGTGTGCGTGCGTAATGTTGCAGGTTTTTCCCCTCATATTTGTTCTGTTCCTCATAAAATCTGTGGTTTCTGTATTTGTGTACTTGCAAAGCCAGTGGTAGCATTGTTGCCTGACAGCTACATGTTCTCTGGTTTGATTCTTTGCTGGGGTGCCTTACCTTCTGTGTGGAATCTGTATGCCCTCCCTGTTTTTGTTGCCTCCCATCTTACAAAAACATGTCTGTTTGGAGTTTCTCCCTGGGCCTCTGCTAAATATTAGCTTTTGTTCCAAGTCAGACTTTTCTGGTTAACAAATGTTAAAAAAATGACACTCATTTGAATATCAGACTTCATATTCTTCAGAAAGTGCATGGTAACACAAGTTTTTTATTCTAGCAATTTTCTAAGTGTATAAGATGGATATTTGAAATTTATCCCTATCTTTGGGACTGTATTCCCCCCGTTATTGGCTTCATCCAGGTTTTGTGCTAAGGTTGAGAGGTATGGTAAGAACTGAATTCACTGAATAAGGTTGGGGGCTATATTCCCCCATTACTGGCTTTGTCCGGGTGTTTCTTGCTAAGAGATTGAGAGCTGTGGTGAGAACTGAATTCACTGAATGTTTGGGGGCTGTATTCACCCATTATTGGTTTTGTTCAGGTGTTTTGTGCCCATTATTGGCTTTGTTCAGGTGTTTTGTGCTAAGAGGTTGACAGCTGTGCTATGGTGAGAACTGAATTCACTAAATGGTAGCCATTTAAGTTTCAGTCTTCCTCTTTCACAAAACAGCTGATTTGGCATAGTGGTATGTTGCTTTGACTGTTTTGCACAGGGTCCCCCTGGGTTCAAGACGTGGCAGTGAAATGTATGGTGGTAATGCAGCATTTTATTCTAGCAACTTTCCAACATTATACAAGCAATGTATAAAATGTGTCCCTGGGTTTTGGCCTTTTGTCCCCCCCCCCCAATAAATTTTGTCTTTTTCCAGATTTCTTGTGCTGCAAAGTTCAGAGATACAGCTGAGTGTCAAGTAGATTTTACAAGGAGCTGACAGCTGCAGGGGAGCAAAAGTTTAGTGCTGCTTATGCTTAGTCTGCTTGTATCATTAATAGCACAGCAGGTAGTGTACTTGCTTTTGATGCTGAAGGATGTGGGTTCTACTCCCACAGTAGGTAGATGCATTGCTGATACTGTACTGTGTTGTAAAGGGGGTGGATGCTGCAGTCCTTTTTGGCAAAGATACCTAGTAACTATGAACCTGTTATCAGTTTGCTATCCATTCCCTATTGCGGTATTACTAGCTTATCGTGTTTTTAATGCATGCAACAAAGGCAATTTATTCTTCAAGGGCAACAGGCACTTTATTTGCAGATGAAACAATGACATATAAAGTTATTTGCTAGCAGCAACCTCTTTATTAGTTACAGATTTCTTTAATGTGGATTTTACTACTTCAGAGATTGTGCATATTTACTGACACTGGTGGACTATAGAAGGTTGAGTAGACTTTTTTATGATGGAAATGTTCTGAATTGGGCAGTTTTGTCATTGGTGTATGCATTTTGTTTCATTGTTTACTGGAAAAATGTTCAAAACAATGCACTTAAAATGCCCACTAACTACTATACTATATTGTACAAGGAATATAATGTAATACAGTCAGGAAGGTGTATCAAAGAGCATGTGTATGTTTCATGTTCAAGGGGCCTACAATTTTGAAGACAGCCCAGAGTTAATATTTATCTGCCACTGGCAAAATGTATTTTCTTTGAATGTGGGTTTCAATGCTGTTTTAATGCATGTGAGTTTCAAGGGCAGAGACGTTTTAATGTTAAGTCTATTTTCATTGTGAGACTGCATTGCTTTGTTTAACAGATATCTATTAAGGTTTGTGCTGTAAAATGCAAAATAAAACTTTCAAATGAAATCTAAATCATCGCAGAAGTAAAGCAGTATGCACATTACAGTGTTTATGGTCAATGGGGCAAAATAACCAAGGAATGGGACATTGGAATGGCTGCAGGGGGGAGGCTCCATTCGACCATGATTTTGTGGGGGGGGGGGTAGCAAACTCAGCCCCGGTTGAACTATACCTCTCAGTTGTCCATATTTTGCAGAATGAATAGATATTTACTTCTTATTTTTGGTTTGTTCCTCATACAATGAAGTCACTAAATGACAGACATTGAGTTTCAGATGTCATAGCCTTCAGAAGAATGCATGCTAATGCAAGACCCGTTCTATCAACTGTCTTAAGTTTATACAAGAGCAATTTTAGTAGCGTTTGTATGTTTCCCCCAATATATTTGGCCTTGTGATTTCCTGCATTAAGAGGTTGAGAGGTATGTGCAAATTGCTTTGTAGAATTAGGAATATCCAAACCTCTCCATTGTCCCCAATTTTGGCTCAATGTTGCTCTCCCCTAATAATCATTCCTCAAAATGGCAATTTTGGAAGAAAATGTGATTGACGTCTCCTAGAATAATGGTGTTGGCTTAATGCATAGGGACACCATATTAGTTAGGTAGGAGATATGGACTGATGGGGTACATAGAGGGGACCTATAGTTAGGTATGACACAGTAAGGAGTTTTGTTAATGCTAAGTTGGATGCAGAGGAATTCCACGTCATTATCTCACCTAGCAAGTCTGGAGATGATGAAATGTTGTTTAAGAATATATAGACACCATCACCTTTTCATCTCAGGTGATAGGCCTGAACTTGTGGCAGGTATTGAAATCCTGCATTAAAGGAGTGCTGTCATCGGTCTTTAACTAGGTCTCTGTGATGCATATATATATGTTTTCCAGGGGAAGCAGTGCTTGCAAGGAGTGGACTGTTTAGCTTAGGCTCTGAAAAGGAAATTGGTTATTTTCTAATTCATGTAGCTATAAAATTCAGTATAAAAACTGTAAAAGTTTCTGAATGCAAACACACTATTAAAGCAGCATCATGGTAGGGAGTACTGCAGTACAGAGATATTCAACTATATACATAGCCATGAGTTCCTTTATACCTCTCTGCCAAAAACACACACACATCATGGTCACAGAGTTTACAGTTGTTGTAACTTTGAAAAAATCTATTTATGTATTTCTTGCACTAAGAAGTTGAGGTGTGTGTGTGTGTGTGTGTGTGTGTGTGTGTGTGTGTGTGTGTGTGTGTGTGTGTGTGTGTGTGTTTCAGAGAGAGAGAAATGCCCTAGCAGGTGAAATTTATTTTCAAGTGCATTTTCAAAGAATTGTGAGCTTCAAGGGAAGCAAAGGTTACTGCTGCTCATGCTAAGTCTGCTTAAAATGTGCAACTGTTTTGTTTAGCAAATGGTATTATTATTGTGGTATAGAATTTTAAAGCAGTGTTAGCACAGCAGGTAGCATACTTGCATCTTGATGCAAAGGGCTGTAGGTTCTATTCATACAGCATGTACATTTGTATTTTAAGGGGGTTATGGTACTGCAGTTCTTAGTATGTCCTCCTTTGGATGACACCTAATAATTATGAACCTGTTTTTCAGCCTGCCACTCATTCCCTATTGCAATAAACCAACTTACCATTTATTTTAATGTAGCACAGGCAATTTATTCTTCAAGGGCAACAGACACTGAATTTGTAAATGAAACACTGAAATAAAGTTTTTTTCTAGCAACAACCTCTTCATTGGTTTCAGATCACTTTAATGTGGAATTATTCAGATGATTTATACTTCTGCAGAGATTCTGCATATTGATTGATATTGGTGGATTGTATGACAGAAGTTTGAGTGGCCCTTTATGGTTGAAATGTTCTGAATTGGGAAGGTTGTCATTATTGGTTCATTTTTGTTTCATTGCTTAAAGGAAAAATGCTCAGAACTATAAATTTAAAACACACTATCTAACAAGTGGTGCTGTATTATACAAGGGATATAATTCCATTATTATGTAGTATAATTTAACAGTCAGGAAGGTGAATCAAAGAACTTTTGCATGGCTCTAAAAATGTGTGCAAGGAGCCTATCAAAGGCAGAGAAGTTTTAATGCTAAGTCTGTTTTCATTGTAAGACTATTGCTTTGTTTAGGTTTAGTCAATGTCTATCAGTGTTTGTGCTATAAAATTTGAAATAAAAGCTGTAAATTAAATCCAGATATATCTGTAATAATTGTAGAAGTAAAGCATAAAACAGTATGCACACTGAGAGATTTGAACAGTGTCTGACAAATGGGGAGAAATAGCCAAGTAATGGGACACTGGAATAGCTGCGTGGGCGGGGGTGGGGCTGAGTGGGCGGGGGCAACAGAGGGGGTGGGGGCTGCATGGGCGGGGCTTGGGTTTGCACCCCCTGCAAAAAATCCTGCGGGCTCCCTTGTAGGTAGGTACTAGGCTATTGGCCCAAGAGCCTATATAAGCCTAGCCAAAAAGGTATCCTGGCTTTTGCCACCCAAGAAAATGATTTTCCTGTGCCCCTGTCGAGCAGAGCCACAGAAGCGATCCCCGGGGTAAATTTCCTATCTCCCATCCAATCATCAAGATTTTTCTTGAAGAGTGCTAATGAGGAGCTTTGTTTGATATAGATAGGTAGTTTGTTCCAGAGTATGGGAAGTCCCTGGGACAGAAATCTATCCCTCCAGCATGTTCTGTTTATTGTAGTGACAAGGTTTAGATCCCTAGAGCATGTAGCTCGGAGGGATTGGGATTTCTTTAAGTGGAGCATGCCCAACAGCTCTGGGTTTAACACAGCTTTGTATGTTAGGCAGAGATCGCCTCTGAGTAGGCGATATGTGACGGAGTAAAGCTGGAGTTTGTTGAGACGGTCTTCGTAGGGCATCTTGTTGTGGTGATGGTATGCTAAGTATAGTCAGATCCTTCTGTGACACGGAGGGAAATGTTTCACTCCATTACGGATACTAACTGTAAGAGTAGCTAATGTACTGTGCAACTATGACTGCAGCTACATCTAGCATCAGAGAGTGTTCCCTCTCCCTGTTCACCAAGATATGGCGCACAAATTCTCTAATGACTTCAAATGATGTTTCTGAATTGCTCCACATTACTGTTTACCCTTATCTGCAATCACAGTGGGTCCCATTAACATAACGTGACTCACTGCCATATTATACTGTTATTAGCAAATTATGCCAACAGCTTTCTTTCACCTGCTTGTGCAATGGCACTATCTCTGCCTCTGAATGAATTCTCTACTGCAGTCCTCCACTGTTTGTGTAGTTTTGCCTAACATGTTGCGTTATTTGTTTCTGAATCTTGAGAAGGGTGCGTTAATTTCATATAAATATATATATATACATATATATATATATATATATATATATATATATATACATATATATATATATATACATATGTGCATGTGTGTGTGTGTGTGTATATATATATATATATATTTTTTTTTTTGTGTGTGTGTATCTCTCTCTCTCTCTCTATATATATATATATATATATATATATATATATGTATATATATATATATATATACATGCGTATATATACATATATATACATATATATATATATATATATATATATATATATATATATATACATATATATATATATATATGTATATACATATATATACATATATATATATATATATATGTATATACATATATATACATATATATATACATATATATATATGTATATACATATATATACATATATATATATATATATGTATATACATATATATATACATATATATATGTATATACATATATATACATATATATATATGTATATACATATATATACATATATATACATATATATATATATATATATATATATATATATACATATATACATATAGTCTCCTGACTCTGACATTTGAAGGACTCCTATTTCACCTGCTTTACAGCTCTGTTTATTCTAGTTTGCTGCTTGTACAGACCTAACAAGGGTACATATTTTGACTGAAATATAAATTAAAATAATCAGTTTCATGATATTATTTGGGATGAAAGGTAGCTGAAAGATTTTAAGATGTCAAGTCACAGGTGACAAGGGTGTTCACTTCACAGACTACACATTAATAAACATCACAGGAGTAATAAAGGGTGCTTTGTTTGCTATTACTTTCATTGTCTGTCTGAATGCATTATTTGATATAAGTATCACTGTGGTTATTGTGTTTGCTACAGACAGTTCAGACACTGTCAAAGTAATAGTAAACAATATTGTGCATTTAAAAAACTATGAATTGATGAGAACGAAGTTCAAGCACCAGAATGGAATTTATTAAAGCCACAAACTGAGAATAAACCGACAAAAAAATCAAATGAAATTGACCTAGGTTTCGTCCTATCGACGGGACTTCTTCAGAATAACATTGTATACACACAACCACCCTGTATATATGTACCCCTTTCATATCAATCAGTAAACACTGAATCAATAATACAGTTACATAGATTGAGTAGGCTTAAAGTTAAAATCACTTAATTGTAGAAATACAAAATTGTAGAAATACACAAATAACTCATACACTAAACTATACACCGTCAATATTATACTAAATAAATAATTAATTTAATAAAACTAAATAATGATGTCTGTTAAGATTATGTATGTTTTGGACTTTTAACGTTCACCTAAAATGTGTTTAAACTTAAGTAAAGGCATAATAGTTATGCAATCGTTAATACCAGGATAATTTTGTGCATCCAATCTTAATTGCCATTTTAGTTCACATATATCTAAATGTACATCCAAAATCCTACCTTGTGTGTCGCCCTTAATTTGTTGCAACACACAAAATTTAAAACAATGATCAGTATTATTAACAATATGCCTTGCTAAAACATTAGTGAGCTTGAGATGCTTAATATCTAAAATGTGTTCCCTAATTCTCTCTCTAAAATACCTACATGTTTTTCGCACATAAAATACTGGGCACACCTGGCACTTTGCCAGATATACCACATTTTGGACATAACAATAAAAATGACCCAAAATGGATATATCGTGATTGTTAACCATAAAATTGCTCCCGTGGGTAATATATATTGGCAAGTAGAACATCTTCCACATTTAAAATTGCCTGGCCTCCTACTATTTGATGGATCCTTGAAAAGAGAACATCTTTCAAAAATATCTTTCAAGGATGAATCCTTCTTATATATGAATTTGGGCACACACCCAATTCTTGTTCTCACATTTTTGTCCAGTTGTAAAATGCCCCAGTTTTTGTTGACCATCCATGTAATCCAAGCAGTGTCCCCATTAAAGGTGGTGATGAACAGTAATGGAAAAGTACCCATATTGTTTTGTGTGGTAGACGCCGTCTCATAGTTAACTATTTTATCAAAATTAAGGATGGGTTTGTAAATACCTTTTTCTCTTTTGTTTTTGATTTCATTAAACAGCTCCATACATAATTCCTTAGGGTAACCTAAGAATGAGAATTTAGTAAAAATGTTACGTACTGATTCTGAAGCAGAGCTCCACTGTGTATCTCCTCCAGAATGAGAACCGAGACACACTGTTTTTAAATAATGGTATCATTAACTTGGACATTTAACAGACTACGACGATTTGACTTTATGTGATTTTTGTTTCTTATAACATTTGTTATTAATCTCAATTAAAACAAAATATTAACATGTATTTTCGCTTCCGTTGGAACTTTAACGAATGCCATTATTTGATAGCATAGTTCTCAACCTTCCATCTCCTAAATGAGGAACTCTAGCTCTCATAATGTGGAACAAATGAGCAAAATGTGGAACGCCTACTAACAGCTTATTAACAACTTCAGCTAGGAAGCTCGTATGCTGATTAAACTGCGATAATTTTACTTATGAAATAGTTAATTTAATGAATATGAATGTAATTAATTAATACAGTTCATTTCTATTTACGGTGGATATCCATTATGAAATCTACAAACACTGAATGCGTAACAGACCCTTTTAATGGGGAACTTCGAGGAACATCAACTTTAGACCCAAAATGTTTAACGTTCCTCGTAATGAGGTACACTGAGAGGTATCATGTATAGTAAATCTTTAAATTTCATCAAAAATCCACAGTATGCAACCTTGCGCAGACAGGCAGAACATTTTTTTCAGTAAATATTAAAAGATAACTCAGAAGATATACGGTACTAAGGAACAGAACACCAGACGTTTAGTTTCAAGTTTGACATGTGAACTGTACTTACATTCACGACTTTGATTTGTACTACAGTTAAACATGACAGAACTGCGGACCGCAGCCTTATAAAGTTTGGTGGCATTTCCCAGCATGCTCTTGGGCGGCGGTCGTGGGGTTGGGTTTATCACAGGAAAAATGGCCGATATAGAAGAGCAGTTGTCTGAAGTAGACAAGGTAAATAAACATTTCCACGTAGCAAAAAATGGAAAATGCACTTGATTCTTTGCGGGACCGTTTTGAAATTTCTAAAGCTGTTGTTTGCATTTCATTGGACTGCTCTTAAGTATGATCTGCGTTTTATTGTTGAGGTATTTCGGGGTGTAGTTGTTGCTTTGCCATTGATAAAATAGGAAGTCCATCCTACCTTACAAAGTGAATGTTTTTTCTATAGCTTGGACCCATATAGATCTACATGTGGAATTTATTGCAGTCTTGACATTTTTAGGATCTTGGGTAGGGTTTTTTTTATCGCAAAAGTGGGTGGGATTCATGTGGGGCTGGGAGGTCTGTTTCTACGAGGAATGTTATCAAGGATTTGGGGGAATTTTAGTGCCTCGTATCTTTTTGATGGTCCTCCGTTTTTGCTACGCGAATATTGTTTTGGAGCCTATCCCTTTTGGTTTCTTATTGATGGTAGAATTTGGACAAGGTTTATGCAACTCTTCAGATTTTAGCCTAAGAAGCCCCTGTCCTACTTCCTGTTTGCTTATTACAGTTCAGGAACTGCATTCATTAGTAATTTGCGATTGTGTTAAATGATTTATTTTATCTGTGTTTTTCATCTAGAATACAAGTTGGAAATTTTTGTTTATTTTACGTCCCGTGGTAGTACAGCATGTAGAATTTAAATGGTGGTGTTGGTTACATAGTTAAAGCCGCCTGTATCATTTCCCTATTCAACTTCCGAGTGTTTAGTCCAGTTTTGGAATAATTGGTGTAAGTCGGTGGTCTGTTTTGTTGCACGACTTAACCTTTTATTAAAATATGTAACATTTTTCGTCCCGTGAAGTTGCATGGGGCTGGAGAAGAGAAAGATGCTTCAATGAAGGCTCTTGTGCAACCGACTGATGCCAGTATGGATATGGCATTGCATGGAGTTGATGTGTTAGGGCTGTCAGGTGTCCCACGGAGGATGGATTATCAACAGGAGCGCTTCGATCTACATGTTTCGTATTCTTTCGGCTTTTCTAGGTTAGGGGTAACCACAGCGGATCCCCTGTCTGCCCAGGATTGGCAGTGGAGGTTTACGGTGTCGAGTTGCCAGTCCGGAGCCCAACCTAACCGGGAAAAAGCCGAAAGAAGAGTTCGTCAAAAGGTACAAGGAATGTTATCGATTAACAGTAACAGTGTTCATGTTTTTTCACGAGCTGAAGTACTGGAGGGGAGGGAGGGAAGACAGCTTCAACAGTATTAGTAATTTAAGATGACTGCACAGTCAAGAGTTTTTACTTTCTTTATTTTTAAGGATTTGAGATGTGTATATTTTCAAAATGTCTCTGTACATTGGGTCACTTGATGAGATCTGTAATATACGTTGCAGTTTTGCTTGTACTTTGTTTCAAAACTGCAGAGAGAGAATTTCTCTAAACTGAGAAATGCAAAAGGCATGTGCACTTTTGTAGTTGTGTTAGAGTAAGATTCATACTTTTTTTTTTTTTTTTTTTTTTTAATTGTTTAACTTTTGTTGCTGGGGTAGTCCCACTAGTACTCTTGAGGAGACCTTATGTGGCATTTACACTACTGGGGGACATTTTGCCAGGGCAATGGAGAATGTCACCTGCTCTCTTTTTGATAGGTACAGTGAGACCTTTGACATCTACTTCAGCTATTACCAACTCAGGCAGAGATGAGACTTCGGTTTAAAGTCTTCTCCAAAGGAGAGGCACTCAAGAATGTACCCAACATGGCAGTGTGTTGCCTACTGTACCAGTTGTTTTTGGTTATGTCTGGGATAGACCAGGAAGTCTCAGCCAAATCCAGGGGGCAGCTCTCACTGATGTGCCTTAAGTTTCTTACATCGAAGAGTGTAAGAAGGTTAGGAAGAGATATGTACATTGACTGTAGAGTAACTTTTGAGCTGTGTAGTCCAGCTGTGTCTATCTGTTTCTTGGCATTCAGCTGCAAGGACTGATGCAGGGATGTGTGACATTACCTTTTTAAGGGTGCTTTTAACACCTGACTTATGCGGGACACATTTTTCATTGATTATTCACTTTACATTTTGTGGTGAATGTTGCTTTTGGATATTAAGGAAAACTTCTGTTGGCAGTGTTTTTATGGTGTTAGTGCAAATAGCTTACCTCTGCTGTATGCATAGTGAGATTATTTTTGCTTCTTTTGTGAGTACATCTTACCTGGCACAAATATGAACTGTGTACATCATATTTCAGTACAGCATGTATCACTGCCCCTAAAAATGTATCCCTTTGATTTACTGAGGTAGTGCTAAAGACATTTCTAAGGCATTTTGTGGGATGATCTAGGATCATGGAAAATTGCAGTGGCATTTTGAAGGGCAGTCTGTGTTTTCTGTTCTTTGCAAAGTGAATGTCATTTGAGGACACATAAATGCACTGAAGGTTTGAAGCACCCAAAGGTGCTTTTCCCGTATTCTTTGGGAAGGCTGCTGCTATTGGTTAGATTTGGTGAGCATAAAAGTTGTTCCTGGATGAGACTGGTATATGGGCTGGGCAGTTTACAACAGATAAGTATTTAGTCATGGTCTCATGTTACAGAATAAGTGACTGATACTGCTGGTGCCATGCTGCTCGGAAGCCCTGGATTGATGTTACCCTGCTTTTATGTGAAGCATAAAGAATGTGCATTCACTAAACGTGTGGACACAGTGTGACACTTCAGGCTTTCCTTATGGTTGTGGGGGGCATCCACTGCATTGTTGGGTGTGTTTCACAGAGTTCATATTATGGGCACATTTTGACCTTTCCTGTTCTAGTACTTGCTGTCTGTTATATTGCACCGTTACTCCTTTCCCAAGTGCTTCTCTTGTTATCTGTGTTTACATAAAGTATTGGCGATGAAAATATCTTCATTCACCCAGACTGTTTAACTACATAATTGCTTTCAGCGATAGACTTTTTTTTGTTTTTCTTTTAGAACTGCAACCAATTTTCACTTGCACTTTACTTAATTTCACTTGTATGGTACTGTCTTTTACATATGTTTCTTGTGAATGATTGTATCTTGTCTATGCTTTTTTTTGTACAAATGATATGGTTGAAACAAGAAACCATGATCTTTTTGTTTCTTTCACTGTACCCCCCTTCTTGCATACTTTTTTTATTTAAATACAGTGTAAGTTTTCTGTAATTCATATACATTTCTTATGCCCCCACCTGGAGTATATCATTCCGTTTCTTTAGCTGCTCTACTAATGCCTCTTGCTTCTGATTTTTGCCCTCTCTACAGCGTTTCAGAGCAATGCAGCTAAAATCTGTCTTATGTTTACTGGAGACTGGTTTCACTAACTGTTTCCACAGAGAAATGGAGGTTTTTATACCCATTAATGCCTCTCTTCCATCCCTTTATTGCTGTAGTCTGTTTTTTGCCTTATGCTAGGTGATGTCACTTTTCACTTCTCTTGAAAGAAGTCCCACATTCCATCTTTTTCTCTTGAAATTTCATTTCCAGGTAAATAACGTACCGTGCTGTAGCTAAAGCACTGTCATTTGAACCCCTTCTTGTGTTTTGTTCTTACTGTATACGTGTGTGTGTGTGTGTGTGTGTGTGTGTGTGTGTGTGTGTGTGCACGCACTAGTTCAGCCAGCTGTTGGTTTGTGTTTAACTGCTAAATACCAGTTTTCTTTCAACTCTGTTGGAATACCACTAGAATGGGCTTAAAATGGAAACCGCTGTTGCTAGCCAGATTGAGTGCCCCCTCCTTCTTTATCACTTGATGTGCACTTAAATTGAGTCACTTTGTGAACGCAGCATTGAGGCGAGTATCTCTTGGATTCTCTGTAAGAATTGTGCATATCACAGTAACTGAACAAAGGGGAGTGGCAGTACTTTCCTAACGTTCCTTTAAGTAACTTTTCAAGAAGAGCTACCCACTATGGAAGGTTATGTTTAAGGGTGAGGTGCCTCTTTCTAGAGTTTTTGTCAGAGTGGTGATGTTTGGACACATCTTAAAGCCACAGGTATATCTGTTTTGTTCTGTTTTCATTTCTCTGTGAATACTTCTCTGGATGACGTAAACAGTTATATGTTCAGTTTTGCCATGTGATTTGTTTTTATGTACTTTTATGTAAGAATTAAAACCTTTAACTGTCTTATTTAAGGATTATTGACTACATATTCAACTAAACTGACGTGCTTTAAAATAGGTGTTATCACTTTTTCTTCTTAAATTGGTGGCTGTGATTTGCTGAGTGAAAGTGGTGTTTTTTTTTCTCCCATTTTATGCGAATGCTACTGGGGCTTTATTTTTTCTATAGTCCTTTATCATGAGATTTCTTGTGTTTTTGCAGTACTTATTATTGAGAAACTCTTATTTAAGTAGTGCTTTTTTAAATAAGGAATAGTTTGAATGGAATGTCTTAGAATGTATCATTGCATCCAGAAAAAAAAATGTAATTAAAAGTGCACAAATAGTTTAAACATAGTTCATTTTGCCTGAACTTGTATGCCACCTTAACGCCACCTGTTAACAAGTAATCACATACTTTGTAATCTCCATCTTCTGTAACCAGTCCCTACTTGTTTACTCTATGACATGCTTTCATTATTAAATCTTGTCTTTTGCTGCTTGTCTAACCACCAACACAGATTAGAAAACAAGATTTCCTGTGTCCTTTGGGGAGGCTTGATGTAGTGTATTTCTGGCGTGTTTCTCTTCCATTTATGACATAAAGGAGAAATGGAGTGAAACCATAGCTGCGAAATAACTTGTTGGTCTAGTTATGTGGATGTTGAGAAGATGCTCTTCAAAAGCATGCAGTGAGCCCTGACGAGCAAAGAATTCTGTCTTCCTTTTAGCAGTGGAATGTGACACTTTATCTGGTAACCCTTTTTGTGGGCAGACTATTGATTTGCAAAACATTGTGGGTTTGTGGCTTCAACCGTCTTTGCGAAGGAGTGATTTCTTTTTTGTTCTAAGTATTACTAGAAACCGTAGTTGTCATTTCTGAAGCCTGAAGCACAATCATGTCCTTGGTGTTGAGCTGTCAGAGGTGTAAAAACAATAATCAGCAACAGGTAATTAAATTACTTAGAATCTTCCCTTTTTTTTTTTTTTTTTTTTTTTTTTTTTAGGTTTTGATTATGACTTCCTTGAGGAATGTTTGGAAGTTTTGGTACTTCTAATGAATGTTCCCATTATGTAATCTCAAGCAGTATGTGGCAGATTGCAATTTTAACTGTTTTGTTTATTGCAGGGATTGGACGGGACTGCAAAGTTTAAGGTTGGGAAACTAGACCTCCTGTTTATTACCCGATATATTAAGATGTCTTCATTTGTGTTTCAGAAAACTTGTTTGCCATAACAATTTTTTAATTCTTGAAACTGTAGTTAGTGAATGCTGGGGGCTCCATATTGTTAATACTTAGGAAGTGGTGGCAGTAAATATACGTACCACCAAATTCTGTCCGATTAATCCCCATACTGTGTTTTGAGGTCATGGGGATGTGGTGACTATTCTGGTACACTTTTTGGGTGGAAAGCAGAGGAACTGATGTGGAAGAACGTGCTATCGCTGTACAGGATATATCCATACTCACTGTCACACACGGGTCTCGCGCATATCCCTGGGATGTTTGGGGGAATGCTACTTCATGTATTGCACATCTTTCAGATGTAGGAGGAAGGTGAAGTACCCAGTAAAAATCTGCACAGATGTGGGAGGGATGTGAAGTCTCTGCATAAAAGATGGCCCCATTGAGAGCTAATCTGAAGTATCAGCTGTTATGAGTCAGCCATGCTAATTGTTTCACCGTTTCTTGCGTGGGTAGAAAAAAGGTTAACGCTTGGAGGCTGTGGAGGCATGTACATTGGGTTTGATGAAAAATTTAAAGCAGGCAGTGTAGTGATTTGAATGTGAGAGACTGTGTTTGTTTTAGAGAAAAATATTAGATTATTAACAACTACGTAGTGCCACAGTTTAAATTTATATTTTGTGTTTTTCTAGCAGTTGTAGCATTCTCAATCCAGTGTGATTTATTTTTCTTCTGCACTGTTGGCAAAAGACTAAGTTGCTTGTTGAGTCACTAAGTGCAAGTAATGGGCACAGTGCAGCTGTGGAAAACAGTCTTTGCCTTTAGTTACTTTTATCACTACAGTAAGTTCAGTGATTCTTGGACATTACTGGGTTGTACAGTTCTGGTGAGTGCATCTTAACTGTTTGTAAGAGGGGCTGCAGACAGGTAGTTGTGGGAATGCTTCACTTATAGCAAGGTCATCATCTGAGGTCAGTTTCATAGGTGTATTCTAGGCTAATGACCACTAGGGCTTAAAACGCCTTGCTGTGAAACCCAAATGTGACTGACATATTTGATTTATATAGAGGGTGATCTGCTGACTGCTTCTGTCCATCAGAGACACTGGAGCCAATCCATGGATGATTTTCTGATTTACCTATTCATTATTTGCACTTAAAAAGGGATAGGGAGGAACTCTGCTTCATATGGATGGGGGGAGCCTTTTCCAGATAATGGGATTCTTTGAGCAACATATCTGTATCTCCAGCGTGTCTTATTCAGGGTTTATATCAGTTCATCAAAGATTCACTTTATCGACCCCAAACCACTGAACTTCACTTCCTGAAAGTTCACATTGAAAAAAGATTTCACCAGGGAAAGAAAGCACTTTGCCAACACCACAACAGAACACACACTGCATTGTCAAACCCACCCAAGTGGAGGGACTGCACCCCCCAAACTATATGTACTAACTCCGAGATCGCATTACAGTGGGGAAAGGGGCAAGGTTGTTATGTTGGCCATCTGTTTCCTTTCCCTACTTAAATCTTTTGCAGATGTGAACGTAGTATAAAGTTAATGTTGGGGAGTTTTTCAGCAGGCAAGACTTGGCTGCTTTGAGAAACACCTTATTTTGAAAGCAGAAGGACTGGGGGGGGCTTGGATTTCTTGCAAGCTGGACATCCTTCAAACTGTTTGAAATACATGTGTCTCAACCAACGAAAGACATAATACCTTAGCAGCTTTTATACAGCTAGTTTGTTTACATTTGTAAAATTTATGCATATATTTGTATTCATTGTTCAGCGTATCTTTTTCTCTTCTGTACATCCCCACTTCCAAAGCTTTATGGCACCATCCTCGCCCAAACTATTTGTCAGCTCGAGATGCGCTGATGAAAGTCATGTTTGGGTGCCAGTCACTTCAGAGCATTCCTGCTGCAGAAGTGAGTGCTCTTTTGCAGGCTTTTAAGGGTGAATAAGTAGCTAACACTGTTCCATTTCCATACATATGAGTTCCAGGGGGCGGGGCTTCCGCTTTACTTTTGACAGAAATTGTGCCTTCTTATCAGCTTTAAAATTCTTATTTTACAGAAAAGTATTTTTAGTAACTGTCACATAACCTTTAGTCAGGATCCTCCCTTTCTTACTTTTGAGGTAAAAAGTTATTTTTTCTTTGGAGAAAGCTGGTATGTTTTACTTTTTGAGTTTGGGGTAAGTGTGTTTAAAGTGCTTTTTACTTTTAGTGTGAAAAAAAGAAGTTATGTCTTACCATAACATTCTATCTGTGTTGTTCATCTTCTTTCATTCATCCCTGATGAATCCATCACTGATGATCATTTTACCAAGCTCGCGCCAGCCAAAAAAACTCTCGAGCTAAGTCTCTGCCCAGAATGCCCTTCTCCCTGTTACCTCAGATCAAGTTTGCAAGAGAAAGAGAAGTAAAGCCGTGGCCACTTCTGTGCAAATACCCTAGGACACCACTTAGACCCAAAGCATCCACTAGGAGCCTTTAAAGGGGGAAGGAGGATGGGAGGTGATGAATGAAAGAAGATGAACAATACAGAACGTTATGGTAAGACATAACTTCTTTATCTGATGTTCATCTTCTTTCCATTCATCACTGATGGGACATTCCCAAGCTACCTTGAGGTCCATGGGTGGCCCTTATGGAAGAACATTCCTGAGTACCATTGAGCCGAAGGCAGCTCGCCCTCTGGAGACCAAGTCCATTTTGTAATGATTGATAAAGTTTGAGGCTTAGCCCAAGTAGCTGCTGCGCAGATGTCATCCATGGAAGCCCTGGAATGGAAAGCTACAGATGTTGCCATAGATCTAGTGGAGTGAGCTTAAACTTTTGGCATAGGTTTGTTACTGAGGGAATACATGAAACATATGCAGTCCCTTAGCCATTTTGATAATGTAAACCTTGGAAACAGCCTCTCCCAATCTGGGCCCAGAAAAGGAGATGAAAAGCTTTTCAGATTTACAGATAGGTTTGGTCCTGTCTAGGTAAAATCTCAGTTGTCTATGTACGTCTAAGGAGTGAAGGCAGTACTCTCCTATTGGCAAAATTTGGAAAGAACACTGGTAGATCAGTGGTCTGATTTATGGGGAATTCAGAAAACTTTTGGAAGGATGGATTCGTCTGAAGTGATGCTCTGTTTTTATGAAAGACCAGGTAGGGCCTCTTGATACACAATTCCTGCAGCTCTGAGACCCTTCTGGCAGACATGACGGCTATGAAGAACAAGGATTTCCAAGACAAAAACTTTAGGTCACACTTCGCAGCAGGTTCAAAAGGTTTTTGAGTCAGACTGAAGGACTAAAGTGAGGTTCCATGGTTCCATGGGCTGTCTGACAGAAGGCCTGACATGAGAAGTCCCCTTGAGGAAGGCCTTGCATAGGCATAAAGAAATGAGGGGGTGCCATCTATACCATTGTGGAAATTAGAAATTGCCACTAGATGTACACGTACGGTAGAGGCAGAGGCTCCATTACCAAAAAACTTAGCCAAGTATTGAAGCACTGCAGTTACTGGAGCCAAAATCGGGTCTAACTTGTTATCCTTGGACCAGATGGAGAACATTTTCCATTTATCCTGATATAATCTTCTGGTGGATGGTTTATGAGAGGCCAGAATGATATCTTGAACAGGCGAGGAGAGATTAGCTTGCCTGGCTATTTAATGGAAGTGGAGAAACCAAGCTGTCAACTTGAGACTTGACAGATTTGGGTGACTCAACCCTTGGTGGTGAGTAATCCAGATCTGGTAGAGGGTTCAGATCCACGGCGGGTATACTAGGTGAGGCTGAAGGAAGGGGAAGCAAACTTGTCGGCCAGAATGGAGCTACGAGGATCACCTTGCATCTCAACCGAAGAGCTTTCTTTAGAAATTGTGGAATCTGGGAGATGGGAGGATAAGCGTAAAGAAGTCCCATGAGCCAATCATGGATTAGAGTGTCCCTTGGTAACACCCTCCCCCCAGGGGAAGTAGGGCGAAATAGCTGCTGCACTTGTTCGATGGGGAGGCGAAAAGATCGCAGCAAGGCTGGCCCCAGTGGTTGACGATTTGTGTCCACCTCGGTTGAGGGACCACTAGTGAGGCAGGAGGATGCATCTACTCAGTTTGTCCTCAATCACGTTGGAGCTCCCTGGGATACGTTTTGCTATCAGAAAGCGGTTGGAAGCTATTGCCCACTGCCAAATTCTCATGGCTTCTCGACATAGGGGATAGGACTTGGTTCCTCCTTGCTTGTTGATGTACCATACCACTGACAATATTGTCTGACTGAATTGCAATTGTCCTGGAAAGAAGAGCTGAATGAAATGCCTGCAACGCTAACAGCACTGCTCTCAGTTCAAGAACATTGATGTGCTTCTGAGGTGGACCATGTGCCTTGGACAGTCTTTCCCTGGAAATGCCCCCCCCCCCACCCGATCAGGGAAGCATCCATGTTTCCAATGGTTCTGGGCTGAGGGAGTTGAAATGGGCAGCTCCAAAGTTCTTTGTCTGGCCTTATCCACCAAAGGAGGTCCTGTTTGCAGGAGTTGGTTATTCAAATCTGGTAACGGGGGTGATAATTTGGGAACCATTGACAAAGAAGGATACATTGCAGGATCCGCATATGTAGCTTTGCTAGTGGCATTGTTGGAATTTGAAGCTGCCATAGAGCCTGAAGAACTTCCCTTGCTGAAACTTTTGTTTGAGAAAGCATCACTCGGAGCTGAAGTCTCAATCGGTGGAGTCCTGTGAATAGGGAGTGATACTAGACAGGACTGGGTATTGAACACTGCTCCAATGAATTCTATTTGTTGCATAGGAGTAGGGTTTGATTTCTCCCAAAATATCATTATTCCCAACAATTTTGCCAGAGAGAGAGTATAATGCCGTGCTGTTACCAGAAGATGCTCAGTGGGGGCGGTGAGGATCCAGTCATCCAGGTATGGAAACACCTGGAATCCTTGTAGTCTCAAGTGAGTTGTGAACATTCTGGGGTCTGTAGAGAGACTGAATGGCGGGCCACAAAATTGATAATGATTTTCTCCTAGCCGGAAATGAAGCCGACTCCTGGAGCATTTGTCCATCTGATATGGTAATACGCATCCCGGAGATTGCCTTCTGTTAAAAAGGGAAGAATAGACTGAACCATAACCATCTGGAATTTAGTTTGGGTGACAGGCTTGTTTAAGCTGCTGAGATCCAAAATGGACAAAGTTGCCCCTTGTTGCCCCTATAGTACCTTTTTTTAGGCAAGGTTCAAATGACAAATTCACCACCGTAACAGGAACAGGCAAGCAAAAACTGAGGGTGATGCTACTCAATGCTAGAAGTCTAAATCTCAAAATGCACTCACTCGAGGCACTCCTTAAAATGGAGAACATTGATATCTGTGCAGTAACTGAGACCTGTTTCAAGGCTCCAGAGAGCACCCCTGCACTACCAGGCTATAACTCATACCACACTTTTTGGCCATGTAACTTGGACCGGAACACCAAAGGCGGAGGTGTCCATATTCATTAAGGATATCCACACCTCCAGGCTAGTTGCTCAGCATAATGCAGCCAAGGTTATCCAAGTGCAACTAATTCTGGGCAAAACTGCAATCCAAATTGTAGCTTGCTACAGATCACCCACCATGCCCCAGGATTCCCACTCCTCTTTTCTTGACGTACTGGAAAATATTAGGGTTCAGCCAAACACCCTAATAATGGGTGATTTCAACTACCCCACCATTAACTGGGAAAACTACTAATGTACCAACTCCTTCGCTCAACGCTTTCTAGAATTCGTAAACTCCAATGCCCTGGATCAGCTTATCCACACCCCCACCAGGGGCAACAATATCCGAGATGTAGTCATTGCCAATCGAGTGACCGGTGTTCCACACCTGAAGTCAATGCGTCATTGATCCGACCATAAGCGAATTACCCTAGATATCCACGTCCTGCCTCCACCCCCCCCCATTAAGGAAACCATGGTAAAAAATTTCTCCAAAGCCAACTTCGTGCTTCTTAAGACAGAAGTGGTGAACTTCATGGTGAACTTCATGACGCCCATGCAGATGGACAATAGAGTTACGACTACTGAATCTTACACAATTGCACTTTATAAGCACTTACATGAGTGCATGGATCGTGCTATCCCAAACAGAACCAAGACGCTGTCCTCCAAAAAAAGGAAGCCAGTCTGGTGGTCCCCTGCCATAAACAAACTGTACAACAGAAGGAAGAAACTCTTGCAAAAGAGAGTAAAATCCCACAAGTGGAGGAGCTTCCCTGGTCAGCCTCAGTAAGAATCTGCGATCCCTGATAAAATCCTCCAAAGCTAGTTACGAAAACAAAATCGCCACAGATTCTAAAGACAACCACAAAGCATTCTGTAGCTGTCAAGAATCTCAATGGCAACACTCAAGATCTGCTCTGAGTTACAGTACAATGGCACTAAATATACAGACCCAACTGATATTGCCAACATCCTGGCAGATAGGTTCAGTGCTAACTTTACCCCCCTTTCACCCCCTAAAGAGCCCATCTCTATACCAGAAGAATGCAAAGTTCCTGTAATCACAGCTGCACAGGTAAAAACCACACTCTCCAAAGCCAAGAACACAACATACATGGGACCAGACAACATCCCAGGCTGCGTTCTACACGAACTACAGAACAAACTGACACCCCACCTAAGTACTACGTTCAATCATAGCCTCACCTCAGGCTTTGTGCCTGCTGAATGGCGCGCAGCAACGGTTATCCCACTTCACAAGGGGGAGCCACCATGGACCCCGGGAACTACCGCCCCATTAGCCTGACTAGCCTGGTCTGCAAGGCCATGGAACGTATCGTCATGGAACTTATAAACAAAGACATTGGTAATCTCCAAACTCTGGATCCCACCCAGTTCGGGTTTGTAAAAGGCAGATCATGTCTCCTAAACCTGATAGACTTCTTTGAAGCAGTCACGAAAGCCGTAGACAAGGGTAAGGTGGTTCACACTGCCTATCTAGATCTTGCCAAGGCTTTCGACACCATCCCCCACCCTGGAATTATAGGTAGGGATTTATACCTAGTTTAGTGAGTTTGTCACAAGATGGGTTGCCAACTGGCTCACTGACAGAACCCACACTGTGAAAGTAACAGACTCCAAATCCGACTTCAGACCAGTGACAAGTGGAGTACCACAGGGTTCAGTCCTGGGTCCTCTCCTGTTTGGTATCTACTTCTCTGAAGTACAGGTCTACTTCTCTGAAGTACAGGCTAACACAGAAGGTCTTTGGCTAATTAAGTTCGCAGATGACTGCAAACTAGGAGCCATAATCGAAACTCCTAACTATGTGGACATCCTACAAAAGGGCCTCACTGAGACAGATGCCTGGTGTCAAAGCCATGGCCTCAAGCTCAATGCCAAAAAGTGCATTGTCATCCCCTTTGGTAAAAACTCTGTACCCATGAACTGCAACATAGGCGGTAGTATACTTAACACCATAAGTGTGATAAGAGACCTTGGGTCACAAGTGGGACAGTAGTCTCTCCTTTGATAATCCCATTGCCACAGTAGTCAGGAAATCTTTCTACGTGGCACACCATCACAAAAGGTTTCTAATCCAGAAAAAGAGGTCATTGTTCCCCGCTACTCATCACTCATTAGACCCATTATAGAGTACAACTCCCCTTTTGGAATGTATGTCACACAAGACATCTACAACAACTGGGAAGGCCGCAGAAATACTTCACAAAAATAGGATTACCGGCCTCAAACAGATGCCCTATGCAGACGGTCTTAAAAAAACTCCAGGTTTACTCCCGTCGTATATTGCCTACTCAGAGATGATCTCTGCCCAACATACAAAGCTATGTCAAACCCAGAGCTGTTGGACATGCTCCACTTAAGGAAATCCCAACCCCTCCAAGCTACACGCTCTAGGGACCTAAACCTTGTCACCACAATAAACAGAACATGCAGGAGGGATAGACTCATGTCCCAGTGACTTCCCATACTCTGAATAAACTACCTATCTATATCAAACAAAGCTCCTCATTAGCACTCTTCAAGAAAAATCTTAATGATTGGATGGGAAATAGGAAATTCACCCCGGGGATCACCTCTGTGGCTCTGCTCGATAGTGGCACAGGAAAATAATTTTCTTGGGTGGCAAAAGCCAGGGTACCTTTTTGGCTGGGCTTGTATAGGCCCCAGGGCCGATAGCCTAGTACCTACTTATGAACCTATGAATCTTTGGTCTCCAGTTCCTGTGGGACTGGTCATTCCTCAAGCTGGGGACAGATGCTTCGGCCCGGGGCACGGAGCAGTCTTCTTTTCCTTAGTTCCATCCTTAGCGCTGATAGCCGCATCTGTACCGATCCTGCTTGAGGCTCCATCCGTCCCATGTCTTTTTGGCACCAAAAAGAATCTATAGTAAAATTCGGATCCGCGCTAGTCTGGTGGGACTGGTTGGATGACTTTTTTTTTGAGACAGCTTTATAATCTCTGAAGCTGCTTCTTCCCTTTGACTGGGTGGAACGTTGGGAAGTTTTCTTGGAAGGTTTGGTTGACAAGAAAGGGGAATGGTGTAACCTCTGGTGATGATAATCTGCACCCAACGATCGGTGGTAATAGATTGCCAGACAGCTTGGTGCAGAGAGAAACGACCCCCGACTGCTTCCAGAGGTAAGCAATCGGGCCGCTCCTTAGGAGCGCTGGTAAGGCTGACCAGAGAAGGAATCCCTGGAGCCCTGGTTGCGAGGATCCCCTTTGCCTCTATAGGGGTGTCTTCTGGAATTGTTACCCCCTCTGCCCCTGGGGGTATCATCACCATGTGTGGCATGGAAAGGACCCTGAGATTTTTTGTGCCACATTTTTCCACTTCTCTGACTCCTGGAGAAGGTACATTGAGGATTTGAAAACCGTATGCTTACGGCAGACAGGGTCTTTCCATCTTGCTTGCACCTGGCTAGCGTGTCCTTCACTTTGTAGCCAAAAAGGGATGAAGCTTCGATGGGAGCATTCTGAAAGGAAGACTTGAAGGTCCTTGAGGTCACAAATGCGCATCTAGGCAGGACGCCTCATGACAATGCCCGAACCAATGCTCTAGCCGCCCCTTTGGTTGCATGTGAAAGCAACCTCATGGACAAGTTGGAAATAGATTCCAGGGTTGCAAGCTGTGAGGCCACTTTGTCCCAGACCTTGTGTGACAACTGCGCTGTGAGTGTCTGAGAGTTCGTAGATAAAGTACCACTGGAGCCTTGTAAAATGTGCCAAAAAGTTCAGGGACCGTATTGCAAAGGTCCCTGATTCAAAAACTCTCTTCCCAAGTCTGTCCACCACCTGGGACTCCCTGTTGGGTGGATGAACAGCGGGACTATCCTGAGCAAAGTCCTTTGTCGTGGCAGCTGCCACCACCATAGAATATACTTGACTCCAAAACGCACAAATGCATCCAATAGTCCCCAACGTTCAAGCACAAATAACACTGTGGTAAAATAAAACCGCAATAAAGTTTATTCCACAATGTTAGAAGCAACAATGATATAATTCCACAACGTTAAGCGCTTTCACTCGCCAAAAATGTGAGCTTCATCAGAACAGTTGCATTCAAATGCTGCCAGTTTAAATAACTTATTTGGCACCAAAAAATTGAAATCTGTTCAGTCATTCTTAAAGCAACATGGTACACATTCTTGCACACATTTTGGATTAAATGAATACACATCAATTAAACCTCTTTTAGACAGAAGAATATGATTACGTTTTGATACCCAATATACATAGTTATTTTAATTCATTACGGTATTTTCAAAGTGTTATGAATGTTATTTTTCACGTATGATATTTTAATATGGATATATATTTTTTACAATGCAAATAGTTTATGTATATATATTGGATTTTTTTATACACATCAAACTTCATTTGAATATGGTAGTGAAGCTGGATTGTAAGCAATTTAATATAGTAGGCACATATATATATTTTATATCATTGTTGCTTCTAACATTGTGGAATAAACTTTATCGTTGTTTTATTTTACCACAGTGTTATTTGTGCTTGAACGTTGGGGACTATTGGATGCATTTGTGCGTTTTGGAGTTAAGTTATTAGGTATTCAGTTGGACTGAACGCATTCGTATTTTTGTTACCATAGCATATACTGGTAACCCCTTGGACCAATGCGGGTTCTCCTCTGGAGAGGAACGAATTTTGTCTGGTCTCCGAGGGATCGCCTCAGTGGAATCGGAGTTCTTCCAAGTGCGCTGCACGATGAGCTCATCGGTAGGCAGGGTCACCCAAGAGGTAGGCCGGGCACGGAAAGCCCGTAGGAACATGGACTCCTCAGATGAAGGGTTAGAGGGCTTCCAGTCACCTCTCTGCTTTAGCATTTCGGTGACCACCAAGACCCTTCGCCATCATCGTAATCCATGTCTTCAGTTAAGGAGTCCACGTGCTTCCTCTTCAGAGGGGGCTCCTCAGTGGGGTTTCCGAGGAGGACTCGGAAGAGCGGGTACTTTGAACAGGTTTGCCCTGCGGCTTTCTCTGCCCGGTGTCCTGGGGTGGGTTTCTGTGACAGCTGTAGATCAGGGTGCAATTTAACTGGGGTTCCGACATCAAAGGAGTGCTGCCAAAAGCAAGAGCCCACTCTATCACGGAAGGCACGTCCACCCGAAGAGGGATGGGAGCCCAGAACTGAGAGACCATCTCTGGACCAGGGACACACCCTGCTCCGGACCTGCCCCCATGGATGGAGCCTCAAGCAGGATCGGTGCAGGCGTGGCTATCAGCGCTGAGGTTGGAACCAAGGAAAAAGACTGCCTCGGGCCAAAGCACCAGTCCCCAGATTGAGGAAGGACCAGTTCCATGGGAACCGAAGATCAGAGGGGCAAACTCTGAGCTGAGTGAGATGCACTCTAGGTGCCAAGGTGATGGGTTCCAAGAAGGATGTCGGAGCAGAAGGCTTAGGAACCGAGTTGGTCGAAGGAGGAGTGTAAGATGGAGTCCGTGGATAAGCCAGCCCAAGTCCTGCAGGTGGATGGGTCTTGCAAAGTGTGGGTATCCCCCTGGCTAACAGCTGGTCCACAAGACGCACCACGTCGTGTTCCGACAGGCTCCTGGTAGATCTAGTGGATACTCCGGATGGAGAATCAGGACGTTCAGTGAACGGGCTATATGCTTGGCCCAGAAATGGATCTATGGAAGGGGAGTGTCTGGTACGTGGTGCAAGGTCTACCGGCACCAAAGTCTCTAGTTTTGAGACCGGGAGCACAGGGGTCAAATCTAATTTAGTAGGTACAATGGTCAAATCTAATGTAGTAGGTACAATGATCGGTGCTGAAGTGGCACTCTGAGCCAAAATTGTCAGTTTCCAAACTGTTAACTAACGAAGGAGTCAAAAGTGTGCCCTGAGCCGAAGTGGCCAAAGGTGCCGGAGTCGAAATAGGCATAGTAAGGTTTTGAGATGCTCGGCACCAAGGAAGATGGAGAATAGAGGCAGATTTTTGCTCAGAAGACAACTTTTTGGGACCTTTGATTTCACAGGCTTGCCCTGATCACCCGATCGCGAGGAGGGAACAGAGTGGGACCTCTCTTTGTCCTTTAGTAGGAGGGGTTGAGACCTCCATCGCAAAAATGGCCTCTGAAAAGGGAGACTTGAGTAACCCTTTCAGTATCCGTTTATTTTTGCACTCATTAAGAGTGCACTGACTTAAACTCTGACAAATTGCACCGAAAGGGGGGCACTCCCAAACTGTGTATACAGTCACTATTAAGTGTCTTACCATTACATGAAGCACAATGCTTAAAACCTGAAATACCCTTCTTATCCGACATCTTGATAGACACCACAGGCCAACAGTATAGAGAGCTCTGTTGAAATGTGGCTTTACAGCTACACTGCAAATGAGATCTGAGGTAATAGGGGGAAGGGTAATCTGGGTAGAGACTTGGCTCAAGAGGTTTTTTAGCTGCCGAGAGCTTAGTAAAAAGGCCAGTTCTGTTCCGGAAATAAGATTAACAACAACAGATAGTTAATTTCTGTACAACTTGCCTGTTTACTGACTGTTGCTGCCTGACTTTTCCAGTAATCAGGCAAATTTTTCACCTTGAACATGGAAACTTGTGGAGGTTGGGTGTAACCTGATTCCAGTTTTCTCCATTCTTCTAGCCAGAAAAAGTTAGTAAATTGTTGTTCAGCCTTTGCCACCACAACAGTCTTAATGTGCCAGCTACAGGTGCATGATGCTGCTGTGTGGGCGAAGCTGGTTTCTCTGACCACTTGCCTTTTCCTTGGATCCCAATGCTGTAATCCCTATAGCCATCATGGACCAGGGGTTAGACGTAGCCTTTCTGGCTGTTGTAGTGCTTTTTGCAGGCAAGGGAGAGCTACTCTTGTCAGTCCTGGGAGAAGGGGTAGATAATGCCACTCTGTCTAATCAGAAAGTTTGCCATTCGTAGGGAGGTGTTTGCTGGCAGCACTGGTTATGTTTCTACATACATTCGTGTTAAGAGAAGACATATGTTTAAGTTTTTTTCTTTTTATCTCTGTTAAATCTGGACACATGAAAATTTCATTGGGCTTGTTCTTAGTTTAGTGCAGGCTCTTGGCCCTTCCTGTATGGATATTTCTGGATAAAGAATTCTTCATTCTGTAGAGATTAAAGTTTGAACCTCTGTCTCTCTCGCTGCATATGTGCATGCTTGTGTGCGTGCGCATGTGTGTTTATATTTATAGTTTGGGGCTTTGGCTAGTTCCGTTGTAGGATCCTCTTTCTTCGCAACTATTTCCAGAATGAAATTGATGTTTCAGTGGGAAAATGCGATGCTTCTCAGTCTGTCACTCAGGATTTGTTACAAATGGAATTTCCAGAACCTTCTGCCATTTTTCCTGCTCTTTGTGCTTTGGAGGACGTTTGTTACAGCCTGTAACCTGTCTGACAGCCAACCTTCTGTCCCAGGAAGCAGATAGACAGTATGAAGTTCCTCAGTTCTTAATTAAATCTTTTATTTACTGTATTTTCAGATCAGACCCAGCAGCTATTGCTTTCCTGAACCTAGCTGCTGTTAAACACTTGGTTATTACATCTCTTTCTTTTCCTGACTAGGATAGGAAGGCGTCTGATAAATTTGGGGGGGGTATGTACTTGTTTTTTAAAATTCTAAGCTGTCAAGCTTAGTGGTTTATGTTTATGCATGCCGGCATACTCTATTTGATGTGATTGCTTTTGTCTCTCAACTGGGTAGTCGCTGTGTGAAATATAGTAATGATTTTGCTGACACCTCTTTTACTGCTCCTGCCACTGAAACCGTTTTGAGGAGGTTTCGCTTGGTTGAATTTTTAAAACCTTCAAGAAGATGTTAGTAATGAAGATTTTTTTTTTTCCTTTGGATAGGGCGTTTGTTTTTGGACCCTCTGCTTCGGGTGTCCTTTTTAAAGTTTGTTGAGAAAGGTATGTTGATTCATGTATTCTCTGTTTTTTAGCCTTCCTTCTCCAACTTGACTAAGGGATTTAATGCCCCCCCACTGCCCTATTTTATGACCAGTCCAGCAAGCTGCTGGTAAGCAAATGTTTAAAAAGCTATAGCACCCCTCTCCCTAGAAGTAAAGACAGTATAATACTGTTACTATTTACTATACCTCCACCTTGGCGAATACTAAATTCATCAAGGTTACTTTCTGCAGAGGTAGTATCTACCTCTCTTTCTATCTAACCCTCACTCACCAGACTTAACTTTTCTTTTCCCTCCTATCCGGGAGCATTTTCTCTCTCTCTCCTTCCTCTTCTCCTAGATGGGTTTTATTCCATTTTGCTTTTTTATATCAAGTTCTAAATGTTTCTCCTTAATTTCCTTTTAAGTTTTTGGTAACCTTTGATCTTCAGTAGATGCATTTAATCACTTTTTTACATCCACATGTCAGAAGTATCAGGTTTTTGGAGTATGTCTCACATTGTTGTTTACTGTACGTAGCTCCTGTGATCTACTACTACTGAGTGTACACATTTTTCTTCCTTATTTATACTACTGGCGTTTCTTTGCAGTGAGCGTGTTTGGAATCTCTGGCTTTGAAAAGTTATCTCCTACATAGACTGGAATTCCAGCAGAATTTACAGATGTTTTGTTTGACTAATTCTCACTTGATAGCATTTCATGGGTGTCTCTAGGACACCTTAGGTCAAAATAGATGATGTTCTTCCACAGGATAAAGTAGCTCTGCATATACATTTTTTTTTTTCTGCTTAGACTACTGTGTGAGCAAGGGAATTCATCAGAATTCTGATGAAACCTGTTACAAGGCTGCACGTGCCAAAATTAGTTTGTAACCTTTAATTTGTATGGTCCTTGACATCCTCATGCCCAGACATTTCAGTTTCCAGTTTTTATGTTTTTTGCCAGAAGAAACTCTTTTCTAAGTCTTTGTCTTAATTTCTCCTTCCAAGTCCCAGCATAATCTGGTAACTGCAGTTTCTTCAGACTTTGTCTGGGGAGCAGTAGCATACTTTGCTTGGGGAGCAGTGTCTAGAGGGATAAAATTCCAAGCTTAAGAGATTGGCACTTATAAATGTTCTCAACTGTCGCTCTGTCTTTCTTGATCCCTGAGATCCTTAGAAATGTTTGCAGACAACATCACAGTAATGTGGTACATAAGCATGGGTGAAACGGTTCTTTCTTGTTTCTCTGCAGAATAGTCTTGGTAGCCCAAAATAGAACTTTTCAGCACAATTTGACTTTACATGCATCTTGCAATACTGTCATAGCAAACTTTGGGGCAGATAACTGTGCAGGACCAGGATAGTTCCTTGCAAATGAACATTTTCTTTCAAGAGATCTTCCAAGATTTGATCCATCAGTGGGGGAACACCTCAAATAGATCTTCTTGCCTGCACTCCTGACTATTAGTTGTTGAATTTCTGCTCCAGGTCTGCATCCTTGTAGGCCTGGAAGATAGGTGCCTTTTTTAGACAGGAATTTTTGGGTATTATTTATTGACATTTGTTAATCGGGATACTCTGACTTGAGTAAAAGCCCTTTTTCAGCAGAGGCCCAGGGAGAAAAGCTCCACAGTGTAACAAGTAGTTGCATCGCAATGTCAGGTAAGGTACAGTACTAAAATGAAATAGTAGTAGTAAATGCAAGGCATTACAGATATAACACATTATTTCACAAAGCACCATAATATGTAAAATACAATAATATAAAACAGTGCAGTATGCAGTCTTTCCAGATATAACACACTATTACACCATTTCTTTTACAGCGATTTATTGCATAACTGAGATTCTAGCAGTAGAATTTGTTAAAAAGGAGAGAAAGGAAGTAATTCTGTTGGTGAAAAGTTAAGAGGAGAACAGCTTATAGGAATAGTGTGCATGAAAATCCTCCAGTTAGTAAAAAAGTTAGGAGAGGATACCATTTGTATCTCTGGAGTTTAAGCATGTATGCTACGTTTGATAATAAGTAAAGGTGGAGAAGATAGTGAAAAGGAGAGTTAGGTCAATATTTAAGTGGGAAGGGAGAGTTAGGTCAATATTTAAGTGGGAAGAAAGGTAGTTATCAAAAGAGGTGAGGTAAAGAATAAAGTGAAGATAAATACAGGGAGAACTAGGCTAAGAAATTGCAGATAAGAGCATGTGTAGTAGTAATTATAAGTGCATAGTAAGACGAGAGTGAGAGTTGGCGCATGGAAGAGAGTAGAATGTTCAAGTAGGATATTTATAATGACATGTCCAGGTGCCATTTAGATAAACCAAATTCATGACTTCAAGAGAGCTCTAAAAGATTATTTTTTCTAAGAATCCTAGGAAGTTTGTTCCAAGAGAGGGCTGGTAGATAGTTGCACAGTTTTTGTCCAGAAGAGCTCTTGGGTTTGTAGATTTCTAGGTAAAATTGATCAGAGCTCCTAAGAGTTCGAGAGGGGGTATAGAGGGCGACTAGATGTAGGGGCAGGAGGAGGGTTTGTGTACAATAGAAATTAATGAAGGAAGGTTGCGATAGTTGAAGCTGATGAGGGAACTCTAGCCAGTTTAAAGACTTAAGAGCGAGACAGTGATGTGACTTAACTGCAATGAGAAGCTTAGTATGGGAGTTAGCCTTGATGATTGTGTTATTAAGGGATATAGTGGTGAATGTGGTTTGTGCTGGGCCAGTGATTTGTGGAGGAAAAGTAGTTTAGTCTTTTTGGGGCTGCCTATGAGCTGGTTATTTAAGAGCCATGTTTCAATAAGGTTGAAAGACTTCTGAGTTAGGGTAAATTAAATTTGGGAGAATATTGGAGGTGGTAATGACTGTGGAGTCCTCTGCATGGTGTATTAGGGATGATTGTGGACAGGAAGTGTAGAGATTATTAATGAAAATCTTGAAAAGTAAGGGCCCAAGTATTGATCATTGAGGGACTCCGTCTTAATAGGGAGAAAGGGGGAGAGCCATTTAACAGCTTGTCTATTGGAAAGGTAGCTTTGAAACCAGGAAATAGTAGGAGTAGAAAGACTGAGTCGAGAGAGTTTATAAAGGAGAATAGGATGAGAGACTGTATCGAAAGCTTTGGAGAGATCAAGAAAGAGACAGGAGACCAGTTTGATTATCTCTGGCCTTGGAAATAGTTTGTGAATGAAATAGTGTCTGTTGTGGTACTATGCTGTGGGCGAAAGCTATGTTGTGTTGGTGAGAGTAGATTTTGGGAGATGAGATAGTCAAATATTTGTTTATGTACACATTTCTCAAGGATTTTAGAAAGGGGAGACAACCTTGCTATAGCTGGTAGTTGGCAAGGTCAGTAGAGTTTCCTCCTTTGTGAAGGGGTACAGTATAGAATTGTTTCCATAGAGAGAAAACAGCGGATTCCCTTAGAGCGGTTAAGCGGGTATGCTTTTCTGCCCTTTCCAGTAATATTCAGAGTTTTATTCTGAAGATTCCAAGGGAGTCTTCAGAGATCATTCTGATGACTCCTTTGGCCCAGGCAACACAGTTTTTCCTTACTTATCGAATTTAACCAAAGGCAATTACTACAAGCTTCCTTGAGAAGGGGAATTTGATGCACCCCAGTTTCAAACGCCTCCAGCTAACTGCATGGATGACTCTGTTTTGATTCCTTTTAGGCAGCTCTGCCATGAAGATGTGCAACAGGTAGGCAATAAAACCTGCTACTAGGAAATTTTATATCTTGCAAGTGAAAAAAAGATGTTTTCTAGTTGGTGCCTAACCAGTAACCAGGGCTCCATCAGGGATTATGTACCACTAGTTCTGAAATATTTGAGTTACTTTCCTCCAGCCTTTCTTATACTTGTATCAAAGTATATTTTGTGGCCATTTCAACATTACTAGAAAACAGGTGGCCTCTGCCTGAGATCTTAACTTTGTGCTGGGAAAGTTAACTTTTTTCTCTCACTGAAACAGCTCAAGTGGATTTAAAGTTCACTACTTGAGAGACTGTACTTACTGTTCTGATATCTGCAAGAAGACTGAGTAACAAGCTGTCATGGTTCGTGAACCCCATTTGGCTGTACATGGAGAGGATCAAATAAGAATAAATCCCTAATGTATTCCCATAGTTGTTTCAGAATTGACTTTGAATCAAGCCATCAGTCTTCAGTGTTCTATCCAGATCCTCAGAACCAGGGAGAAGGATTCCACATAGTTCGGGTATGTATAGGCAGCTTGGGTACTTTAGTGACAGAACCAAGTCAATTTAAAAAAAAAAAAAAAAAGATAAGCCATTTATTTCTTATGATGGGACAACCGTGTCAAAACAGTCTGTTTCAAGGTGGATGTCCTCTGCTATTGCTTTATCTTCACCATGGTGAGTCATTTCTAGGCAGCATCAAGGAACGTTCTACAATAGTCTTGGGATCTATAGTGGCATAGTGGAAAGTGGTGGACTTTCAGAAGCATTCTAAAGGCAGCAACTTGGTCCTCTGCACATGACACATTACAAACTGGATTTCTTTTCAGGTTCAGGACTGACTTTACTAGAAGCTTTCTCCAGGGGCTCCTGAATCTTTATCCTTCTTCCTCAGGTTGGATAAGCTTCAGTAAGACACCCAAATAGCCCAAAGGCTACTGCAGCAGTGATAATGACTGACACAGTACAGTAGAGAAAGTTACACTTACTGTAAAAGTAGGTGCAGCATTCCCCTCACTGCAGCATTAGCTGAACCCACTCTACACTCCCTTTCTTTTAAACATAGTTAATAGTTGGGATTAACGTTTTAACTGCTGTATCTTTAGAAGTTCAGGATGGGTAAGTTCCTTGGAGGAAAATTGACACTTGAGGATGCAGGTTTGTGATAGAGCCAGAGGTCTGTGAAGTTTTTTGTATTCTAGGTAGAATACAACCCCTATAGTCAAAAGGCTTACTGCAGCACTGAGAAATTCTAACATCTGCTGTTTAAAGTAAGTACAGTTTACACAGCTGAGCATTCTTGCACATTCTGGTATCGTACACATTTTGCTGTATACTTTGCCAGTACTGCTCCTAGGAACCCAGAGAGTTTCTGTTGGGTGCTGAAATCTCATAAGCACCTTTTATAAAAACTCAGTGGCAGATCCAGCAGTGATGTCAATAGAATCTGATAATTGAGCTCCTGAGCTACATCCAAGCACTCATGAATGACCAAGGAAAGCAGACTGCCGAGCTGATTTGGTAAGAAGACTTTATGTATGCTACCCTGAGCAATGGGAGCTCTCTAACTGACATTTCCATATGCTCAAATGCCTTGAGACATTACAGGAACAGAAAATCCAAGACAGATGGGATCCTGAGCAAGAGCATGCAGAGGGTTTTGCAGGACCTGTACATTGTCGCCATCCAGGTGTCCATACACTCAAGATGTGACTATGATGCTCTTGGTACATCACGCATGGCAGCTGCAGTAAGGACAGTCACTCTAAGACATGTCTGGCTTAGAAACCAACGGTCTTTGACCCGGGTGAAAGATGAGATGTTTGATGTCCCTTTGGACAAGGAGTTCCTTTTTTTGACCCCTGCAGAGCAAGAAACTGGATAAGAAAGGGAAACAAATGAAATGCATTAAATAATTTTACTTGTCTTCCACTCCAGGTATAACAGGAACCACCCTGCTAAGTCTTGACCCTTTCCACCTAAACATGTTAAGACAGGACAGACTAAGAGGTTAATGCCAAGACTGCCTAGAGCGGCAGACCGAGTCGCACTCAAGACCTGGGTGTTTTAAGAATCCTGCCCCACCTTGGATCAGCTGCAACTGTCTAGTGTACCTCCCACCCCACCATAACCCAACCCGATCCCTACCCACCAAAGGCTTAACTTTGGACAAATTGGGATTAAAAATCATAAATGAAGGGTATGCCATTCAGTTTAGGACCATTCAGTTTAGGAAAACTCTCCCTCCCATTTAAAGGACCTGCTAATGCAGGGTTCCTTAGTGTTCCCAGGAAAGAAGCGGGTACAGGGTTTTACTCTAACTTCTCATGCCCAGAAAAGAATGAGACTTTTAGTCCTGCTATATATCTCTCAAGATTAAACATTCCTTCATGTCCCAAAATTCAAAATGTTAATGTAGCAAAAACTACTTGCCCTCATCTTTCAAGGGGTATAAATAGTGACTGTGCATGCAAAGGATGCCTGCCTTCACAATCTTATGGCACAGGAACAACCTACACTTCCAGGCAGTGGATTACGTTGTCAAGTTTGTGTCTTACCATTTGGCTTATCTGGTGCTTTTTGAGTTTTTAACAAATTTCAGGCAGTAGTCATTGCCTTCTGAGGGACACTAGGAGTCC
Organism: Protopterus annectens; assembly: GCF_019279795.1. Classification (NCBI taxonomy): domain Eukaryota; kingdom Metazoa; phylum Chordata; order Ceratodontiformes; family Protopteridae; genus Protopterus; species Protopterus annectens. Next base: position 376,028,176 of record NC_056739.1, on the reverse strand, counting down.
ATATGTCTTTGCCTGAGTCTGTCACCCAAGAAAAGTCTTCCCTGCAACTTCAGACAGATCTGTTACTTTCAGAAGGCAAGCCTACCCTTCAACCTCCAGTAACAACTGCAGCCAAGCACAAGAATTACCTTCCTAGAGGCAGTCACAGATTTTGTGCAACAGAAAACTTTCCCTCCTCGGGGCATAGTCCTTTGATTTTGTGCAACAGAAAACTTTCCCTCCTCGGGGCATAGTCCTTTTTCTGTGACTACCACAGAGACCTTCAAACCAGATACAGCATTTCAGCAAGAGAATTTCTCAGCGTCCTGGGTTACATGGCTCTTTGCATTCTCGTGATTCCCTAGGCAAAGTTGTACTATGAAGCAACTGCAGTTTCTCATGAGTACAACATTTACAGCAATGGAAAACCTTGATCCCTCCACTACCCTGCCTTAAAAAAAAAAAAAAAAAAAAAAAAAAAAAAAAATGTTATGGTAACCAGAGTGTGTTGATGCCAACCCGGGGCAGATTTCATTCTGTCAGAAGAAGTATAAACTGCTGATACAAACTGCACAGACAGGGCCTGAGGCTCTACTTAAGACATTTTAGAGTTCAGGGGACTTGGGACAGGCATCAGAAGAGGATGATGGCACTTTTTTTTGCTGTGCAGACCTTCATGGACAAGCTGTATCTAGGACCTCTTCAAATTCTGGATAGACAATACCATAGTAATGTAAATATGTGGGTGAAAGGGCCCCTCATGCAGGCTGGTTTTGAATATTTGGATACTGGTACAGCAATTCAAGGTAACATTTGTAGTGTCCTACATTGTGTTAGGACAGTTAAGTGGCTGACTCTCTTATTGTAACCTTCCTGGAACCCAAATGAATGGTTGCTATAAAGGATGGAGCGTCCTGGATCTCATTAACCAATGGGGGTCCCAGACGTGGATCCCTTTTCCTGTTCAGGGGCAAAATACATACTTTTCTCCAGAACCTACTAAACAAGGTCATGGGAGTGGATACATTCTCATTCATATGAACAGAGGTCTTCTTGTGTGCCTTTCCACTGGTACTTCTAAAGGTGGGGTCAGGCAGACCCAAAGTGTTAATTGCTCTTTTCTGGTCCAGGCCCAGGCAGCACTGGTTCTTACCTCTGACTTGTGGAGGGAGGGGTCAGATCAAAACAGCTAGCCATGGGCCTTCTCGCACAGAACACAGTCTCTGTAATTCATCTCAACCTGACAACCCTCAAGCTCACTGCTTTGGATTGGATTTTGACTCCATCTTCTTTGATTTACTCAGAGAATGTCTTGTCTTTTCCAAAAGAGGTCAGAAAGCCATGTGCTTGGAAGTTATAATTGGCTAAAAGAAAAAGGTTTTTCTATCTTTGCAGTCTAACATAATTTCAAATCTTTGAATACCTTTCCTATCAATTCAAATAAGGCTTATCCTCCTACTCCAGCATCAAGGCTGATGTAGTAGCCATGTCAGCCTGCCTCCCAAGTCCTGTCTCTCCCCATTCCTGCCCGCGTTTGCTCTCATCCACGCATTAAGCAATTTCTTAAAGTGATTATTCACTTCTGAGCACCTATAAGGGAGCCTATTTCAAAAAGGATGATTAACTGCCTCACTTTTTAATTCTCACTGTGGTATAAAACTTCCTTGTAAAGTCAGAGGTCCACCAGGCATACCCACTCAAGCCATTCTAGAGGCTGCAACTTTGTCTTCTCTTTACACCTTCACTAAACCTCATCACCTTTTGTCAATATCCAAAGCGAGAGCTGGGTTTGCCTCTGCTGTTCTGCAGAGCCTGTTGTCCCCATCTAATGTTCTTGTCCAGACATGCTGTGTGAGGCTTCCCAAGAATCAGTACTTGCAAATTTGTTTGTGATTTAACAAAGTACAGTTCTGTCTACACTTGCCATAAATGTAGATGTTCAGGTGGATCACTGTTTTAGTAGTCTTTCCCACTCTGCTTACTTTTTTTTTAAGCTTCCTTTCGTTGTGTTGGGTCTCCCTTCTTATTCTTCATCATCCACCCCCCCATCTGCCTTTTGTTTATGTCATGGTCCTTGATCTGTGCTGAAGGCAGTTGGTAAAGTTGTGCTATTCCACAGGGTCACTGGTCTCTCTTACATCCTGACAAAAAAGACCTGAACATGACAGCAGCATATGCCCATTTTATACTCTGATGGTCTGCATGTACATCTGTGTGCAGGAGGCCGGTTTAAAGACTGTGGTATTTGTGCTGGCCAAGGGCTTCTGCACAACAGGAAGACCCAATAATCAGTGTTGCAACATTGATCTCGGCGAACATCTAAAATTATGGTAAGTGGAGATATAACCGTACTTTTACTCATTCTCACTTTTCCGTGCATCTTTCTAGGCTATGCTGTGACTCAGCTGAAGCTCCATTACAACTCCCCATTAGGTAAGGCACTGTGTTGAAGGTGGCATACCAGCTGATGTAAAATCTTCCTGCTTTGTAAATTCTATACATCATTTCTTTTCTTAATGCTACATTTTCTATGAGCAGACTGTTCAACTTCTTGAAGAAAAGTGTTAGCCAGTTTGGCTGCTGACTGCCTCACAAAAAGAACAGGGGAAGTTTCATGGTGTCCTAGCCATATTACACTTTTTAAGTTTAAACTACTTTGCATTTTCTGTGAAAACAGACCATAGCGTAGTTAAACTAAACTGATCAGCTGAAAAGTAAATAAACGAATAGCTGATTCCACCATGCTATTAAAAATAAAATGTCATGCAAGTGCAAAGCAGCGACACTCCTTTCTTCTGTCTCATAATTTTTTCATATGAAAACATCTGTCTGCTGTACGGCAACCATGTTTGTTTAGTAACAATTGTAGCGATTGTATTTCTTTGACAGTCTCTTGTGCTTGACGGTGCTTTTTAAGTAAGATAGTTTATTTTTGCCTTGTACAAGAGAATGTGCTAATGTTGTGCAGTCACTTTTGCTAAAAGACTCTTTCAGTATGTTTGTTTAAACAAAATCATCTTTATTAAATGACTTTTGACATAGGCAGTCATACATTTATATAAATGAAAACAAACTGCACTAATATGTTTTCATTCGAAAACGTTATACATCGCTTTATCTATCCAGTCAGACATTACATAGCTCATTCAACTTGTGATATTTTCAGTGACACATACTTGGTTGAAAGCAGGTTTACTGGGAAGCTAGCTTTCTTGCTTGCTTTGTTTATTTAATTTGGAGAACTTTGCAACTCCCTTCCCATACACTGAGAAGACATGTATCCCATGTCAGATAGTTTCATAGGTGAATACTACTCTGACTGCCCTAATGGACCATTTTAAACCTTGCGAATAACCTGAGATTAGACTCAAGCCATGTGTTGGAGGAAAGACCTTAACCATTATATGAAACCCAATATGATTTTGTCTTCTTCAGATCATACTTCTCAACCTGGAAACATCAAAAATCTGGACAAAGGCCCATGAAAAATAGGTACAAATTTGTACGCTGATTAACATAAAATCTGCATGCATAATTATGTAATCCCGCCCACTCAGATGGAATTGTGTGATATGCAAACTGAAGAACAGACCACCAAAACATGGCCCCAGGCCCAGACCCTGTAGTAAATGGTAATTATTTTTTTGGAAATGTGTAGCAATGATGTTCATTGGGAAGGGAGATGATGATGAACCTTAGGATTTTGTTTCTTCTGGGGACTTGCAGTATGTGGGTTTGGTGGTAAAAGTAGGGCATTTAATTGCAGGCAATATTCTAATCTTAACAAAAGGTTATAGTTTGCTAGGACCTCCAAAAGTCATTTTCCATGGCCTACTGATCATTGGTGTAGCTAGAGCTTATGCCACCCGGGGTTGTCTTTCAGTTTGTCACCCTCCCCCCTCACAAAATCATGGTCAAATGGGGTTCCCTCATACACAGCCCTCCCCCCTGCAGCCATTCCAATGTCCCACTACTAGGCTATTTCCCCCATTTACTATAAATGCTGTATTGTGCATATTGCTTTACTTCTACAGCGATTATTTGGATTTAATTTAAAACTTTTATTTTATAGCACAAACACTAATGGATATGTGGTAAACAAAGCATTAGAGTCTCGTAATGAAAATAGACTTAGCGTTAAAACTTATCTGCCCTTGAAAGTAAATTCACATTCATTGAAACAGCATTGAAACCCACATTTAAAAAAAAATGCATCTGGCCCAGCAGCAGATAAAGATTACCATTGGGCTGTTTTTAAATCATAGGCCCCTTGCACATGAAACATACACGTGTTCTTTGATACGCCTTCCTGATTGTATTAAATTATATTCCTTGTATAATACAGCACACTTGTTAGGGCGTGTTTTAAATTTTTGAATAGTTTTTCAGTAAGCAATGAAACAAAATGCATGAGCCAATAATTCAGAACATTTCCATCATAAAAGTCTACTCAAACTTCTACAATTTACATGTTTCAGTAAATATGCACAATCTCTGCAGAAGTAAGCCATCTAAATAATTCCACATTGAAGAGATCTCTAATAAAACAGTTGCTGCTAGCAAACAACTTTAAATTTCATTGTTTCACCTACAAATAAAGTGCCTGTTGCCCTTAAGGAATAAATTGCCTGTTACATAAAAAGAATAAGCTAATAATATTGCAATAGGGAATGGATGGCAAACTGATAATAGGTTCATAGTTACTAGGTATGTCCACCAAAGAGGACATTCATAGGACAGAAGCATCCACCACCTTTAAAAGTACAACACAGTATCAGCAATTTATCTCTATACTGTGGGAGTGGAACCCACAGCCTTCTGCATCAAAAGCAAGTATTCTACATGTTGTGCTACTACTACCACCACAAACAGACTTGGCATAAACAGCACTAACCTTTGCACAGATAATGTAAATTGGCCAGCATTTGTAGTATGTTAAATGGACTTACACAGCTAGTAGCACAAATAATGTAAAGGTAGCACAGATATTGAGATAAAACAAAACTAAATGCAGGTAGACACAATTTTACAGATAAAATACTGATGTACATTAAACGGACTTACACAGCCAGCACCACAAATAAATGTAAATCGTCCAGCACAGATTCACTAAAACTAAATCGGCCAGCACAGATAAAATAGTGATGTACACATTAAAATGGACTTGGACAGATACTATAAATCAGCCAGCATTTGCAGATATAATATGTACGTTAAATGGACTTACACAGCCATCAGCACAGGATAATGTAAAGGCAGCACAGATAATGAGAAAATAAAACTAAATGCAGGTACACACACAGCTTAAGAGTTTTGCAGATAAAATACTGATGTACGTTAAATGGACTTATACAGCCAGCAGCACAGATAACGTAAATGGAAATCGGCCATCAGATAATGCCATAAATTCACAAGACTTGCAGGCTTGCACACCAGCAGATATGCATCCACAACACAGCCAGCAGCACAGATAACGAATGTAAATCTGCAGTAAAATATGCCATATTGCATTTTCATCAGCAGATAAAATACTGATTAAAGTTTAATGAACTATGGACTTACACAGCTAGCAGCACAGATAACATAATGCAATTTGGCCAGCACTGATGAACTAAAACTAAATCGGCCAGCACAGATGAAAAAAACTAAATGCATCAACGGCCAGCAGATAAATCTAAATACAGCAGATAATGGCCTAAATACAGAACAACCATAACAGTTATTGGCCAGAAACTTAAGAATGAACTACAGACTTTTGCACACTCGCAGCAGAATAAGCATAACAGTTCTACAAACAAACTTCGAACTGCTGCACACCAACAGATATTAAATAATGAATGATTGAACGAACTATTACAGACTTACACCAGCAGATAAAATATCATAAAGATAAAATAATGCACGAGTAACAATTGTTCGTAGGACCCTTAGATAATAGTTGTTTTCTTACCTGGAGGCTAGGATATGTCCACACGTGCGGTGACTCTGCAAAATTTAAATTATGCCGCCTGCACGCCATCACTGTTATATTTCCTATCCTATTTTTTCTCTGTGTCCAACAAGCAGTAGCTGATGTCATCATGCACCCTGTAGGCTGGTGATGCGTGCTAACATCAGCCAAAAATTTAAAGTGGCAATACAAAAAAAAACTGGGAAATTTGGAAATGAAGGAGGCTACCCGGGAATTCGTGGCACTCCAGTATTTTGCCCTCAAAAGCGGTAAATTTCGAGAAATTCTGTATGGTTGAGAGGTCTGCTTCAGATGTTTGAGCAAGTTACATTTTGACTTTCCTGAATTTCTGTTCAGTCGGGTAGTGGTGACCAAATTGGCTTCACTGAGGAAGTCTATTATCAAACAGCCAGACTCCGTTTTTAACTCGACACTGAAGCCATTAACAATTCTGTTGTGTCTTTAGTGGAGATATTGTCATGTGCAAAACTAAACTGAATTTAAAGGAGAACCGTACCCACAGACCTCAAAAAAAATTTTATTTTGTCATGGTTTGGTGTTTCCTATATTTTAACACTACTCTAGGACTATTTACAGTTTTTTAAATATCTTTATATGTAATTTCTGAGTCCAACCACATGGGATGGGTTCTGGCATCTTGAATAATTCTGATTGTTTACTCTGCCTCTAGATATCCCACAATGCAGTGCTTATCTGTGTAAAAAGAAAAAAAATAAATAAAAAAAAAAAAGAAGAGATCATGCAGGCCTCTCTTTTTATAGCTCCTGATACTGCATTGATTTTGCATGCATACATTGCTGCCTTTCAGTTAGTTTTAAGTAACATTTCACAGTGTTCAGTGACTACTTAAAATACAGTGCAAGTGCCACACAATAGACTTTCAAAGTGCTTTTTACTGCTGCTGCTTTTTAGAGTGGCTAAATTGCAGTCTTTTGTAAAGCCTGAATTGTACTAGTTTGACTCCTCTCCCATCCCCCTTCACACCTAACTTCCTTAGCCGTCTAAGTGCTAAGGGTAATTTGAGCCGTTACCTGCTGTGATTGACAATTCACAGCAGGAGACTTGACTCATGTACTGTTTCCTTGTTCTAGCCTATACTTTCTGTATGGGTAGGGGAAGGACCACGGAGCTGTGACATCACAGCATGGGCGGATTTTTAGGGCGGTCATGGTGATGTCAGTTTGAAGAGGGAGTTGGTTGGAGACTGTAGCAACCTTTTCCAGGGCGGGATACAAGTTTTATGAAACTGAAACCACCACAGTACAGTAAAGTGCTGTTCTATTGGAGAGAAACAGTCTATTTAAAATATTTAAATGCTGTATTATTGTTTATTCATAGCAGGAACAGTAAATAGGGAGAAAAAGGACAGAGAAGTGGAGCATTTAATAATAGAATACCATTGTCGTCCTTTAACTAGTAGAGTCCTTTTTATTTTTGGTTTCTGCTGTGTATTCCTTTTCCCATTTTGTTTCCTGTTTTTTTCTCAGATTTGGAATTGATAAGATGTCTCTGTGTGGAAATAACTTTAAAAACTTTGTACATCTTTACTGCACATGACAGTTGGAGATTTCTAACCCGTTTGCAAAACTAGCCTTGTTTATTCCAGTGAGGTATAATTGAAAAACGTACTGGAATGGATTTTGTTTAGAAAATGCACGTCTTGCATAACTTTCTGAATTTTCAAATGCTTATGCAAGAGGCAATTAGATTGCTGTCCTTGTATCACATTTACAAGCATTTTCTATATTTCTGGATATTAGAAGTTTTTCTCCTTGGGCTCCAACTGTAGGTTGGATTTGCCTGGTGAGACTTGGTGTGTTAATTAATTACACTTCAAAATTATTATCCAGCACTTTTGCTTTCAAGTCCTTGGTATGCGTGAGTACTGCATTTGGCATTGTTGTGTGCCGTGTCACGCACTCTACCAATGGCAAGGTGTTTTTATTTACTGATGCACTTGTTTGGAGCAGTTTCCTAAGACCTTATTCTTTTTCCACTTAATTGTGCACTGTTCTGCCCCTTGGTCCGTTTCGCACAGTGCTACATTTATTCCCCTCCACATTTTTGAATGTTTGCAACTTTTTTTACTCAAGTCTTCACAATCTATTGCTTCTTCATCTTTTGCTTTAATTGTATTTACTTTGACATCTTATGTTTGGTTATTGTTTCTGCTAGGTACCTGTACTGGTATTAGGCTTTTCAGTTTTAGGGAGACCGATTTACAATAGAAAAATGCAGTGTGTGTGTGTGTGTGTGTGTGTGTGTGTGTGTGTGTGTGTGTGTGTGTGTGTGTGTGTATTTTGTTCTTTGAATCAGTGCAGTGTGGTATTGGAGTCAGTATATGGAAAAATGCACTGTGTGTGTATTTTGTTCTTTGAATCAGTGCAGTGTGGTATTGGAGTTAGTATATGTAAAAATGAGTGTGAAGTGCAGGAGGAATTACCCCCTTCAAAGTATGTTTTCTTGCTTTAAGTGATTTTTTAACCTCATCGTGTGTATGTGCTTGCTGTGTTCTTGAAGTGATGTTGCCATCTGTTTAGCAATTTAGTTCTGAGAAATAGGAAATCTTTACAAACTTAGAATACTTCAGTGCTACAGCTCTCAATATCTTGCTCTCTCTCATTGAGATGTCATTACAAAGACATACAGTTCAGTAACTCCAGTTGTTGCCTATCATTTGACTTGAGTGGCTATGGAGATTACTTCATTGGTCATGTAAATCTTTCTGAAATGCCAAAGTGGTTTGATTTGGAGGAGCTGCTGCTGCGCAAGTTTAAGTATCAGTGGGCAGCTGAGTGGTAGAGCTTTTTGGCAGCCTTCTGTTGGCTCCAGTGCTTATCTTTTAGGAGGGAGCTGTCTGAAGCTTTTTTTTTTTTCTTTAACATTTTTTCTTTCCTGTTTGCAGAAGTTTAATGCATAACTTGTGTGCTAGCTGTATATAAAATCTCACTGTAGCTGAGCCCTAAAAAAGGAAGTTGGGTTTGAACAGCCGAGCTATTACCTGAAATGGTAATGATCTGCTGATAATTTTCGCAAAAGCAGGAAGTGCAAGCTGCATCTTAAATGTGTGTACAGAATTTATATCACTGCTTGCATGTCTTCCCTTAAACATGTGCTGTAAAATTTGAATCTCTACCTGCAGTTATCTATTCTGTTAAAGCTTGAAAGACGGTCTTGTGTAAGTTTATTGCATTAAATTGTGTTAGTTTTGCCTACGTGTTAGATTACATTAGCACGTAATGCTGTCATATTTATAGTGAACAATAAACATTTTTGGGCAGTAGTACCATTTTAAGAAAATCATTTCTCAGCTTTCTTTTCCTATACCATCTGATGTTTCTCATTCAGTATTCTGGTAGTATGTCCAAGATGCCACCATCCTTTTGACAAATTAGTACTTTTTTACAGTTTTGTCCAGAGCATTCTCATTTCTTTGTAGACTTTCTTGTGTAAACTGAATTTTTTTCTATGATTCGCTGGCGCTTTGCCACCCCACCCAAGCATCTTTCTTCTCCAGCTGTCCTGGATGTACATATTTACTTGATGAAGTAAGTATGCAGGTTCTCCTGACTTTTCTTTTTCACTCTTTGATTTAATCTGTTGGAACCATTCTGAAAAACATAGTCTGCTTGTGAGTGGTAATAGGTGATAGCTGATATCTGTGGCTACTATTTCACATGGCAAATACTATTTGCTCTGGTGTGATGCAACTCTTTGATCCCTTTTTTCCAGTGATGTGCTAACATCTATGCCTACTGTTTCTCATGGCACACAGTATTTGCTCTGGTGTGATCTGGCTGAAACCTTTTTTTCTAGCAGCTCTTAGCCTTGAGGTCTACCAGCTCTCTGGTCGCTCATTCATTTTTTTTTTTTTTGTTTATTATTTTTGTTCTTTTTCCCTTAATGGGCCAACATCCAGGCAGCAGTGTGGTGCTTTGAGCTTTCATGAAAGCTTTTTTTTCCAATCGTGAGCCTAATTTGTCTCCTCCTGGCAACTGCAGTGTTCTCATTACTGCAAGGGTCCACCTATGCCTCCTTGATCCATGCAGGCATGCGTATTCCCCGCATGTACTGACAGGGGACTATCCGTACTGGCTTGAGTGGTTACACCCACTTTCTCATGAACCCCCCTGCTGCATCACAAGCTTACATTCTTCAGTGGGGCTCAGCTCTGCAGCTGTGGTGCAAGCTGTGTGAGTACTACATTGTTTCCATCACCCTTCAGTAGGACGGGCACATCTCTTTTCCCTGCCTGTGCTGTCAGCGCCTAAGCTCCTAGTCGAACTTGGGTTACCTGGGCTGCAGTCATTATCCCTCTTGTGCTTCTGGCTCAGGCTTGCACATGTAAACATGTGAGTGATAAGGATGTCTTTCAGGTCTGCTCTGCCATTTGTAGTTGGTGCTTTAGTCTTGCGGATTGCTTTAAACCATGAGTATTAACTGGAGAGAGCAGCTAAAGATCATTGGAAACAAAAGAGAGGTTTGCACTCTATTTTGCCATCAGTATGATGCCAAGAGGGACCCTGTGTGTGAAAAATTTTTTTTGAAGAGTAAGGATAAAGCATGCAAATTTTAGTATTTTACCATTTTATTCTGCCTAATGGGCTTTGCATTATTTACTTGGATAATTTACTTATTTCACGTAAACTGGGAATGTCTCTTGGACTGAGATGGATTTGGGGCAAAAAAAAAAAAAAAGGAACTACTTGTACAATTTACAATTTGGATATAATGGTCACTGTCTACAGTAACATTTAACAGCTTGTGATCAAGTCTTATTTCATGAGTAGAAAAGATGATTATAAATGAAGAATGACTTTTAATGCTTCAAATTGTATATCCTTAGTAAGAGTTCCACTGTTGGGTCACTGTTGTTGCATATTGTCAGTCACCATCTGTAGCACAGATAGAAGAAAAGACAGCACTGGATGGCCAGCACAGTAGGCAGCAACAAACGAACAGTGTGCCTTCCCACAGTAGCAAAAACTGTACAGGACTCCCCTTAAGCAGAGACCAAAGACCCCTGAATACAGTGGCTTGTGGTTAAGTGCTCTGGCACAAGGAGATGGGGAGATGTCATTACTGCAGCCTTTCCTTAAAGGAGGACCCATTTCTTATGCTCTCTTCCTTAAAAAAAGAAAACGTGTCTCAGGTAAAACACAAGGGGTTGTTCCCCCTCCCCCACCCTGTTCTAGTGTGTCACAATTTTTCTGTGGAAAAACAGCATTAGTTGGGCTGCTTCTGACTTGCAAGCTGAATAGCATATGGTGACAATTGATCAAGTTCTGGAAATGGTGAGACAAAGTGGCAGTCTGATGGCAATACCCCTCCCCAACAGCAAACAGTGCCATTGATGTGCACTTCTGCAAATATTGCTTGCCAGTCCAGTTGAGATTAACAAGAGGGTAGTATCCAGATGATCCCTCTTGCATCGTGTTTCCCTGGAGGCACCTAGAGGAGACTCTTGAGAGTCAAGGGGAGAAGCATCTAAGCCAAATACTGGTTGCCTGTCACTGCTGTGGCTCTCTGCCACATGCATCTTCTGAGAGAAGGGGAGAGGACCAAATACATTAGTGTAGAAATCTTCACTGACCCATCTGCGGTAAATGATGGGCCCTTCTTCACATTGGCAACATCAAATACGTAATTAGTATTAAAGCCTATTTGTGATGCAGTTGATGCCCTAATTATTTTTGCCCAGTCCAGTTTTGCAGCTGCAAGAGGGTCTTTTGAGAAATCTAGAGGAAAGCAGTCTGGATGCTAGCTGCCTTATCAGCTCTTTTTCTGTGGGAAAAACTGCTGAATGTTTTTCTTATACTCAGCCCAACATGACTATCTCAACAGTGTCATGGAGTTTGAACATGGGTTTCTGGGGTTTCATATGTAATGTCGTGGAGCTGGGTAGATGTTTGTAGTACTGCCAAAAAAACCTTGATGTATTCAGCGACTGTACATCAGTCTTCTAATTTGTGATTGATAAACTCTGTCCCTGAGACCTTCACTTACAAAAGTTATGTCACATGAAATATATGAAAAACATTGTAAGCTGCCAGAGCTTCACTGTTTTCAGTCAGCTGTGCGTTCGAAAAAATGCTCCTTTCTTGAACTGGGCTGTCTTATTTCAGCCTTGGAGTTTCCAACTCCCGTGTCTACTGCTTTGAGTATTGTTTTTTATTTTTAGTAACATAGCTTCGTTGACAGACTGTTCCAGCTTTCAGCCCATTGTTTCCAGCCAGCAATCAGCTGCAGCCTGCTGCTTTCTCTGTGAGCACTTTAATATTTCCTCTTTTCCCCAAGCTGTTGACCAGCCAACTGTCTGGCAAAAACTCTGTAGTGTTTGCCATGTTCATGTTTTTCCTGCTGTGAAGGACTGCCCAGTAGAAATTGGGTGATAAGCAAGGGTGTTCCTCAACCTGCTAATAGTGGACCTCTGTCTTTTTTTTTTTTTTTTTTGTTTACTTTTGAATTGCTTCCTACAGAAAAGTTAATTTGTAGTGAACAACAATTTTTAGAAGAGCTGAGAGCTGCCACTGGGACCACAGCATATATGACAAGCCAGAGTGCAAGGTGTAAAAGTAAAATGCTTGCCTGAATGGAAGAAAAACTGGGGTTGACTTTACTGCTGCATTACTGTTGTAGACTGCTTCTTGGCATTCCTCTGGTTTTGTATGACAACTACTTTTTTCACTTGTATATAAAAAAAAAAAAAAAAAAACAGATTACACATTAAAAGAAAATGATACAAGTCTGCAAGCTTAACAGTTGCCAAAAGAAATTTGGTCAGCCCTAGAACAAAGTGGAATGTTAAGTGGAGGACAGCTGTTAAAACGGTTATGTGATACTCTCTATTACATGTATCTTATGTGGTGCTGAAGAGCCATTGCATTTGAAAGCTGACTGCTGTATTTTCATTGGCTAGAGCAGCAGTTACAGTATGTGCTTGCCTAGCAGCTTACCTTACTAATAAAAGCATGTTGTGTAAAGGGTGAGCGAGACTTCCCAGCCATCTAGGGAATTTGGTTATTGAAAGCGATGGGGAGAAAGCTTTCAGGCCTCTGCCTAGGCAGCTGTGTAGACTGAAGCTGCTGCTGCTGACCTAGTCTGTCCTTTATCTGTTTTCAGGATTATACAATTTTGAAATAGTCTGATTTGTGCTGTCTAGTCTTGGAAGATAGTAACTTCCAGAATTAGAAAAAGGAGTAATTGCATGTTTTTCTTTTGTTTTATATATTCCAGTCAATATGTGGTAAATAGATAAATGTAATGCAGTCATATGTATATATATTCAATATGAATTCATAACCATACTTTATTCAACTGACATTTGATGGTCTGTCTTTAAACTGATTGGTTAAGCTTCCTTTCTATTGCTTCTGCCTCACACTTCACCCCCACCTAGTGCTTCATTTTGCAGTGACAGATGTCTTTCCTATAAGATGATAGTGTGGGATGTAGCTGCAACATAATGAACTTAGTTTAAACTGATAAACATCTTTTGCTTTTCAGTTTTTCTCTTTGCTGGTTGTAAAGGTATATATTAAAAATTCTTCCCCCTCCCCTTCAAGCACTAGCTGAACTCCTCCTTGGGGTTGATTTTTGTAGAAAGCCTGAACTTTTCTATTGGTATATTTTACTTTTTTTTTGCTAATATCTTTACTTAATCGTTTACTGCATTACTTAGATTCTGCTTAGCACCCTAGTAGTCCCCTTCCATCAGCCAATATCTGCTTCCTGTTAACAGTTAAATGACCTATGGCTTCCCAGAACATTGCATCCTGTGGGTGACGATGCAGTGCAGCAGTACAGGTTGTGGGTGATTGTCCAGGTTTGGTGATCTGACAGCATCAGTCCCTGCTGTGCCTTTTTTTGAGAAGACATCGAATATTAGCTTGGACTTTGGAGAGCGAGTCCCTATGCATTACCTTTTCAGAGGTGGCTATCAGAAATGGAGGTTGTTCAGGTCCTGTCAGTGTTTTATTAGTTTGTGGTGTAATTCTGACGGTGTTTTTTTTTGCTTAAATTGTCATCTTCCTCTCTCTTCTGTAAGCTTATCAGTGTTAAAGTCAACGGGTGTACTTTACGATGTTTGAGCTTTTGTTTACAGATTTTGTAGTCTCGTCACAGAACATTAGCTGCTGCTCACAGATCTTTGACGTCTGTGCTGACAGCACTGATGATCTTCCTAGTCTTGACGAAATTAAACCTTCAGGAGCATGACAGAAGGAAGCTGTGCCTATTGGGTGTCACTGAAATGGTTTATCGTTTGGCACATAATACAGAAACACTGCAATTTTACTTTCTAGCAAACAATTGACCTTTGTATGTCTGGAATGCTTTCTCTGGTCAATGTCTGGAGCAGGTCTTGCAGCTGAATTTGATGATAAATTCATCCATCCAGTTACATGCATAGCCAATAACAGGAAAAACTGGATCCAGTTTCACACTGAAACACTACCCATGCTCTTGAGGGTTTCATTTTTTCCAGGACCAGTGCAAGAATTAACGCTGTCAACATAGGTCTACGAGCAGCTGCTGATATTGTACTGACAACTCCACAAAATCTGTAACCAAAGCTGAAATACCATAAAGAACAGCTGTGCTTATTTACTGGTTTAAGAAAACACAATTGACTTTCACTGGTACCATCATTTATTCTCTGTTTAACACGTACAGATTACTTTCTTGCAAATCTTTTCTCCTTGAATAGTGGTTACAGGTAGGCTTTAACCCAAACAAGTACAGATGTATGGTCTTCAGAGGTAAGAATCCAAAGAAAAAAATGCTTTGCAGAGTGACTGTAGTGCAAGTGTGTGTGTGTGTGTGTGTGTGTGTGTGGGGGGGGGGGGCATAGTATAAGAATCGCAAGGTAGAGTGACTTGAATTTGGAAGGCAATCAGGATACCTGATTGCACTGCATCCTTCCATTTTACAGTGCATTAATAAAGCCTTATCTGGAATAGTGCTTCAAGTTCTTGTAAGGCTGGTAGAAGATGTGCAGTACCCAATTAGGGTGTCTTGTGAAGAGAAAATTTAATCTGCTTCTATAATATATAGGGCGGCACAGTGGTGCAGCGGTTAACATTGTCACCTCACAGCAAGAGGTTCTCCAGTTCGATTCTCGGCTGGGGTGCCTTCTGTGTGGAGTTTGCATGTTCTCCCTGTGTTCGCGTGGGTTTCCTCCGGGTACTCCGGTTTCCTCCCACATTCCAAAGACATGCATCTGGAGCGTTTCTCCCCGAGCCTCCGCTGAAAACAGGCTCTGTGGAACCTAGTCAGACATTCCCGGTCAACAAATGTTAAATAAATAAAATAATGGAACACTAAAGAGACAAAGGATTTGCTTTGGATAGGTTGCATCATGCCAGATTGGAGTAGAAAGCTCTTGAAAAGTGCAGGTAAAAGAAATTAAAGATACTTGGTATAAGTGGAAGAAAGGACAGAATATACATAGAGCTGGTTGTGTCTATACCATTTCTATCCATGGCACTGAATTGTCAGAAAATAATCTTCATATTTATTGGCTTGTATTTATGTGGGATAAAGCACTGTACTAAATGAGACTTTTGTCCGACTCAAGCTGTACCTTCTCAAAAATTAATAGCTGTACTGTTTTACTGTGCATTTGAGATATCAAAATAGAAAATATTTATGTGAAATATTTGCTGAATTTGGTTAATTGTGTGTACAACATAAAAACTGAAGTAGATGAAATTGGTTGGTACTAGTTGTGAAAAGCACAACTTCACAGTATGAAATACTGAAATTGAGAAGATTTGTGAAGATAACTGTGAGTATTGTTCACGTGTACGTGTAGTTTTGTTAGGATATGTTTTGCAGTAGAAGTGAGTGAGGTTATGGACAAAAGTTTACCTTGGAAACATTTGCATTTCTCCGTTTTCAACAAATTCTTTAGATCCCCTTTAAAAATGCTACCTCCTCTGCTATATTTCTGGATCTATCCAAGGCTTTTGACATGGTCTCTCACAAACTACTAATCTCCATTCTCGCCAACCTGTCCTTTTCCCAGTCAGTTACTGATTGTTGGCAGCCAGTTAGATAGCTGTGAAACCAATCAGATGTCCTTCAAGGATGCAACTGCAGTCCTTACATATGGGTTGTCCTGCCTCAGGCAGCCCTTCGGTCGGCCGGATTCCAAAGTCTGGGTCCGGCGTTGGCTGATGTCACCCTTTCCCCGACGTCAGAGCGCCTGGGGTATAAAAGCGTCAGCCGACGCCATCTTCTTCAGTCTTTCTTGCCGCGCGGCGCCCGAAGCAGAAGCAGTTCGCAAGTGCCGGTCGGCCAGCTCCTGTGTTTTCAGCTACTGAAGTCTTCAAAAAGCTAAGCACCCCATTGGGGACCTTTTCTTGCCTCAGCCGATGTCAGATAAAAATGTAAAAGTTAATAATTGTTTAACTTGTGGGAAACAAATACCTCATAAGGATTTCCACTCTCAGTGCTTACCCTGCCTAGGCCCAGAACACAACGTCTCGGCCTGTACAGCTTGTGCATCTTTCAATAGACGCACTCTTAGGCATCGGTCTGAGTTTGCACAAGATTATTTTGGGGAAGATTTCAGTTATATCATGCCGTCGGAACTTCCGACAGCACATTTACCTAAAAAACGAAAGGATAAGGACCGACATCCGCGGTCTCGGCCGACACCACGCTTAGGCCTACCACGAGTGTCTCTGTCTCTTCTGAGCCGGTTTCACAACCGCTACAGACCGATGACACCGCCCCACCGGTTACTTCGGTACTGGAGGCCAGCTCAGAGCCAGTTTCTGTTCTTCCCTCTGAGACCGAAGCCCAGGATATTTCTGACACCATTTCAGTGGATAAGACTACTCCAGCACGTGGGGCTGCCAGGCCTCCAGTGTCTGTGTCCATTAAGGCCTACACATGTGCTAAGGCTGCCAGACAGGCTAAGTCTCTCCCTCCAAAATATGTTTCTCTGGGATCCACTTCTGGTTCTCAAATTTTGAGTTTAGCTGAGGACCTTATTTCTTTAATTAGGGGTTCTCAGCCACATCCAGACAGAGGCTCTCCGCCACCTTCTATCAAGAGGCCTAGGATTGAGCAGGTAGATCCCCAGTCCTCCGATGAGGCCTCAGGTGATTCTGCACATTCAGACTACCAGGAGGAGGCCTTCCCGGCCTACGAGGATTCTGATGCGGAGGAATCCATTCCCTCTGCTTCTCCTCCTGAGGTGTTTTCCTTTGGGGAAACGCTCCATTCCATGATGGAACACTTCAAATGGCAAGGCCAAGAATACTCAGATTCTAGGAAAAGGTTAAGGGAAATTTTAAAGCTACCTCAGCATAGACCCTTAGCTATTCCTCCAGTTTTAAATGTTATAGATGATGTGTACTTAGAATCTAGTGTTTCCCCTGACTCCCTCCCCCTGCTCCTGTCAAGCCAGACAGGTACTACAGGGTCCCAGACACACATCAATTTCTGTACAAGGGCCATACTGCTGACCCTGAAACTATTTCCCAGGGGCCTAAAGGGGTTTCCTCCACTACTACAAAGAATCCACTTCCTTTGGAAAGAGATTCTAGGGCTTTAGAAAGGTGGGGCAAGAAAGTATATACATCTTCCACCCTTTCTATGCGAGCATTAAATTGTCAATTTCATATGATTCAGTATCAGGAATACATGTTGGATGACTTGCAAAAGAAATTGGCCTCCCCTGAACCATTAGATAGAAAGGGGTTACAGGAGCTGGTTCATAATACCCAGCAGGTTAGCAACCATTTCCTTCAGTGTGGATGTGATGCATTGGAAGCTTCATGTAGAGCAGCAATGACAGGTGCAGTCATACGCAGACATGCTTGGTTAAAGGAACAAACATTGCCAGACCATGTGAAAATTAAGCTTTTGGACGCACCACTAGAGAAACATAAGCTATTTGGTGCTACTGCACAAGAGGTTTCAAAGAAAATAAAGGAAAAGGCAAAATCAGTGCAAGCAGTCAAAGATTTCCTCCAGGTACAGCCCCCAAGATTCAGCAGGAATTGGCCTTCTAAGCATTGGTCCTTTTCAGACACAGACAAATTTCAGAGGCAAAAACAGACGTGGCAGAGGTAGAGGGCAAACTCGAGGCTCCTACAGAGGACGTCAGTGGCAGCCTCCAAACCAGAGAGGTGGGGCAGGACCTTCCACTGCTCCGCAGGGACAATCTCAATGACTTGAATTTGACTTCGCCATCCAGGGCTCAATTAGAAGCACCTTTGGGGGGAAAATTATCTTTATTCTCACAAAATTGGCACAATATTACAAAGGACAAATGGATACTGGACATAATAGACAAAGGATACAGATTCCATTTTCATACACTACCAACAAGACATGCCAGGCCAAACCTGCCACCAAATCAAAGGGCAGAGGCACTCGAACAAATAACAAACCTACTTCAAATAAGAGCAATAGAAAAGGTTCCTCCTGCAGAACAAGGGCAAGGATTTTATTCAAGACTGTTCCTTGTTCCAAGAAAAGAAAACCAATGGAGACCCATTCTGGACTTGTCCGCATTGAATACTTACCTTATTGTGCCAAAATTCAAAATGCTGACTTTACAGCAACTCCTTCCCATGCTGGGCAAGGGGTCTTGGCTGGTAACTGTGGACCTCAAGGAGGCATACCTGCATGTCCCAATCAGACAAAGTTGCAGAAGATACCTCAGATTTCTTGCAGGCTCAGAGCATTATCAATTCTCAGCATTGCCCTTTGGCTTATCTACTGCACCCAGAGTGTTCACTAAATGCCTGGCATCAGTAGTTGCACATTGCAGACTTCAGGGGATACAAATATACCCTTACCTGGACAACTGCCTTATACAAGCGGACAGCCAACAAGCCTTGTTAAAAAACTTGGACTATGTCGTTCACCTTCTGCAGGCCTTGGGATACACAGTCAATATTCAGAAATCAAGTCTCGTACCATCCCAACAAATTCCTTTCCTGGGTGCCACACTGGACACAAACACCCAGATGGCATTTCTGACAAAAGAAAAACAATTACCAGAATACTTCAGAAAATTGGCAACACTCTCCCAGATGACTGCAAGGAAAATCCTGCAGACCCTGGGTTTCATGGCATCTTGCATTCTTCTGATTCCACACGCAAGGCTGCATATGAGGAAACTACAATGGTATCTAAAAAGTCTATGGTCTCAACACAGCCACAGCCTGGAAGCATTGATCCCACTCATTCCATGCCTTCAAAAGGAATTCCTGTGGTGGGCTCAAGCAAGCCAGATAAACAAAGGTCTGCATTCAGCAAGCCTCATACAAGTCAAACCATAACAACAGACGCCTCAGACCATGGATGGGGGGCGCACATGGAGAGCAGATGCATTCAAGGACAATGGACACAAAAAGAAAAGCACCTGCACATCGACCAAAAAGAAATGCTGGCAGTGATACATGCAATCAAGGCCTTAGAAAAGTTCATGCATCAGGGCCATCTACTAATAAAGACAGACAATACCACAGTTATGTGGTACATAAACAAGCAAGGAGGTACCCAATCCTACCCTCTCTGCAGACTGGCAATGAATCTCTGGGATATTTCCCTACAATTGAAAATAGAGCTACAATCCCAGTTTGTACCAGGGAAGGACAATGTTCTGGCGGACAGCCTAAGCAGAAACATCATGGATCCACACGAATAGATGTTGCATCCAGACATTTTCTTACAAATAACTCAAGCATGGGGAAGGCCGGACATAGATCTCTTTGCCTCCCACCTCAATCACCATCTGAAAAAGTTTTGCACAAGGACATACCATCCTCAAGCATGGAAGGTGGACGCTCTCTCCTTCAGTTGGAACTCTCTAACACTATATGCCTTCCCACCTCTTCCTTTGATGACCAAGGTGTTACTAAAGATAAAGACAGAGCAACCGAGTGTTACTAAAGATAAAGACAGAGCAACCGAAAGTCATATTGATGGCTCCAGACTGGCCAAGACAACACTGGTACCCACTGCTACGGAGCTTGACACACTCCAATCCGTGGCTCCTTCCTCAATGGCCGCTTCTTCTGACACAGCACAATTACAGGACACTACACCCCAGCTTGAAAACATTGAAACTGACAGCTTGGAAGATTCCATGACTATTCCTCAGGATACACTTTCCAAAAGGGTAAAAGATATCATCCTGGAGGCGCGCAGACCTTCCACTAGAAAAGCATACTCAGCAAAATGGAAGCAATTTCTTATCTGGAACAGCAAAAATGGTCAAGACCCATCAGTGATGAATATTCCACAGATCCTAGAATACTTGGCTGAAATGCTCCACAATGGCCTTTCATATTCTTCCATTAAAATACATGCCTCAGCAATATCTGCCAAATATAACACTGATCCGCCTGTATTTTTTCACCCATTGCTAAGACAGTTTCTAAGAGGTACAGAGAACATCAACCCTCCAAGGAAACCACCAGTGCCTGCATGGGACCTCAACTTCATGCTGGAAAAATTAACTCTTCCTCCCTTTGAACCAGCATCTTCAGACTTGCAATTTCTGTCTTGGAAGACGGCTTTCCTTCTGGCAGTAACCTCAGCAAGAAGAGTCTCTGAGCTACAGGCCCTTATGGCAATACAACCATTCCTCATTTTTCATCAGGACAGAGTTTCTTTGAGAACCAATCCGTCATTCATGCCAAAGGTTGTATCCAGGGTCTCCCTGAATCAAGCTATTCACCTGCCTACCTTCTTTCCCAATCCTCAAAATAAAGGCGAGAGACTTCTGCACACCTTGGACATACACAGACAGTTGCGCTACTACTTGGACAGAACAAAGTCCTTCATAAAATCTGACCAGCTTTTTGTAGCTTACGCTGCTGGATTGCAGGGGAAAGCAATTTCCAAACAGACAATTTATAAATGGATTGGAAATTGCATTTGATTCTGCTACTCTTCTCATGGAAAAACTGTGCCAGCTGACATCAGGCCACATTCCACCAGAGCTACAGCCACCTCCACAGCCATTTTAAGAGGAGTGGCAACAAAGGACATTTCAGAAGCTGCTACATGGAGCTCCGTGCATACATTTTCCAAACATTACAACCTGCCTTTATATTCCAGATCCAGAGCAGGGTTTGCTTCCGCAGTCCTGCAGGGCTTTTTAGCTACACCATCTTTGTCTTGGTGCCTACCACCCCCAGGTTGGCTATGGTATTCAACCCATATGTAAGGACTGCAGTTGCATCCTTGAAGGACATAGTACAGTTTTGTACCTACCATAAATGTAGATGTCCGATAGGTATGCAACTGCAGTCAGGTTTTCCCTCCCACCTCCCCCTCTGTGGTATTCTTTTGGGTTGCTACCTCTCTTTTTAGCTACCTGGGGTAATCTTTTATGGTGTATTTGTTTTTATGTTGTTGTACTTGTCTGGAATTTTTTCTATATTTTCAAAATTTAGCCTTCCTTAGAGGGCACCTGGCATCTGGGGCAAGAAACACTGAAGAAGATGGCGTCGGCTGACGCTTTTATACCCCAGGCTCTGGCGTCGGGAAGGCGACAGACGCGGACCCAGACTTTGGAATCCGGCCGACCGAAGGGCTGCCTGAGGCAGGACAACCCATATGTAAGGACTGCAGTTGCATACCTATCGGACATCTACATTTATGGTAGGTACAAAACTGTATTTTGTCTGGCATAATGACTGAAATCACTGTATTAAGTAGATGTGCACATCTACATATTACTCGGTTAAGAGTCTGTGGATACTACATAGCAATAACCCTACCATCCTGTAACTAGGGCTTCTTTATAGTTATTTGAGCCATGGCTTAATAAAAAAGTTTACCAAATTTTTTATTAAGTCATGGGCCAAATATATTAGAGAGAGGGTGCAGAATGCATTGAGGCACACATCTTGTCAATATGTCATAATGCATATACAAGTGTGAACAAAACAGTGTAAGCAGTTTATAATTAAGTTAGCACAGTTGCAGGAGCATGACTGCTTTCTGCTGAACAGGAAGATGTAATTTAGTAAGCCAGGGAGTAGTTGTGATATAACGAAGGATTGTGGAGTGAGATTGAGGCAGTTGTGACTGAGACAGATTATCTTCATGTTAAGAAGCATAGTTGAAGAGAGTTGGGGGGGGGGGGGTCCTGTCCATTATTTTTTCAAGAACAGGGATAAGCTTCATAACTTGCTACCACCATGAAAAATGCTGGGCAGGTATTACATTGATGCTTCTTTCTCCTCAGGACT
The DNA here is from genome assembly GCF_019279795.1 of Protopterus annectens. Lineage (NCBI taxonomy): Eukaryota > Metazoa > Chordata > Ceratodontiformes > Protopteridae > Protopterus > Protopterus annectens. Next base: position 376,005,997 of record NC_056739.1, on the reverse strand, counting down.
TGAAGGGACATGGTTACTATCTTGAGCATAAGAGGTAGCAAGATGTAAGGAACAATCTGTGTTTATAGAACACAATATGTGATGTAATTGTTGTGGTTGCTGGGTGTAATGATGTGGCCCTGACTAATAACTTTTAAGGCAATTGGCGCAACACTGTCAAACCCAGTCACACCAATAGTTTTCATTTGATGTGTTGTGATATTTTTGCAACCCTTAGAATCAGTGGTATAATTAAGGTATAAACATGATATTTTAGAAATCTTATTAGAAAGGAGTGCTTAAAACTTCTGTGATGGTAATGTTATGGAACTGTTTTAGGCTAAATCTGCTCATTTTTATGTGGGATAAGCTGGATCTTAGTCACCAGGGTAAGAGTATTGGGCAGTTTATATACAAAATCAGTGAGGGCTTTTTAGGCGTGTCCCAGAGGTAGTTGGTGGGCTAGCAGCAAACTTGAAATGTTTACTGACCAATGCCAGGAATTTGAAAAACAAATAGGCTGAACTGGAAGCTCAAATAGCAGATGATTGTTTCGAGGTTTTGCTCATCACAGGATTTTAAGTCAAAATTTAACCAGTATCTTTTTTTCCTAGCTTTAAAAGACCTTTAACCTGAGTAGGTGAGATGGTGTGGTATATCAGCATGAGTGAATAATACACAACTCTTCATTAGCTTACCACAATGTTCTTTCTGAATTTCTAACTGTTTGCATAGAAGTTACTTATCAAGAAGTAATTTAACATTATTTAGACCTATCATCACCCCTAATTCAGAACTCTTGCTATGTAATTTAATTGGTAATTGTTTCCCAATAAAATTGATATTGCTGGTGATTTTAATGCTCCAGAAATTGGTTGGTTGGTCTGTACGTCAAAAAATAGGTGAAGTGGTACCAAAAACAGCCAACAAATAAGTGAAAAGCAAAAAAAAATATCTCCATACCTTTTGTTGTTTGTTGGTCTGTACATACGTCATCATCCGCAACTGTAAATAGTTGTGTGGAGTTCATATAGTGGTTATTCACAAATAGTGAAGGAAGGTCCCAGGGGTGATGACATTTTGGATTTGGTATAGGTAAGTAACAACCAAGCAGAGCCTCATTTGGGGAAATCTGATCATCTGTTAGTATTTTAGGTTTCTCCCAAAATATGTGAACAACTCTGCGAAGATTACTAAAATGTTCTTTTGCTCAGATTTTGTTGCAGTCAATTTTGAAGTAAAGTAATGGAATTTGTCTGTTTACTTTGACTCTGTAGGAGACCTAGATTAACCTGTATGGCTTTGACAACTTGATTGAATGATTTGTGCTTAATGTGATCTGAGTTTTAAGTAAAATGGGCTTTAAATGCTGCTGACTATCATAAAGCCTTGTTTAAGCATCTGCTTCCTGTGGGGAAGTTGAAATATCTGGAGTATCCCTAAACATGAGTGACACTTCAATTACTGATCCAAAGGCTCTGGTTAATACTTTTGCCAAAAGCTCTGTTAAATGAATCCATTTCTTAATTCAATACAAGTTTGTATCACGTGTAACATACACAAACTAAAGTAATCAAACCATATTTACAAGTTTACATTTTCAAACATTATACATCACATATGTTGTTTTGTACAAAATAATTAATACAACATTCCACAAAGTGTTCAATTTCTGCCTTTTAAACCTCCATTCCTCTTCCAAAGCATTTTCTTTGTGTATTGTTCCCACTTTTTTACTATGTAATGTACTCCTGCCCTTTTCTAAAGATCACACTTCCTTTTTTTTTATTTCATTTACAAGATTCACTACTACTAGTAAAGTTGGTTTAGATTTCACAGCAAAACAGATGAAACAAACGGTAATTCAAAGCACAACTCTAAACACCAGTACGATAAATAACGTTTAATTAGGTTAGCGCTTTCACCACTAACGTGGCTTCATCAGACCATTTACAAAAACAGAAACCTAAAACTAAAAACAACTTGTATATCATCTAGGTACTTACATAAAACTTTAAACTTTCAAATTGTAACCATCCACTGTTAGGCTAGCTATGCGTAGGCACATACAATGCATTCAATCACTTGTACTAGTTAGATCATTTAAAGGCATAGTACATCATTAAGGTCCATTTCTTCTATTTACTTTATATATTCAATCAACAGTTAAACATCGTCTACAACTGTAAAATCCATATTATATCTGATCGGCTCAACATATGTATAAAATACATAGAATTTTTCAAAATGTAATGCATTATTCATCCAAATAAACAATTTATGCATATTCTACTATTCACTCGCTCGTACATGGCATTCAGTGTTTAGCCCCAGAATATAGCTATTAAAGTTGGGTAAATTTAAATCCTGTTTTGTATTTCAAAAACGTATGCAGGAGTATTCCTCATAGCAGCCTCCTTCATTCTGCAATCAAATGGCAATTATTCAAAGAAATCCTAATCAGTACACGTATTTATAAAGATGCGCATCAGTGCTATTAAAGCATGAACCTTCTCCAAAACATAACTAATCGTATGCCATATTCAAGTCTACTATCATTTTATTTCGCTGGAAGTTAGCAAATCCAGATACCACTTTATAATACAGAGCATACCCAAAGATGTTATTCCTTGCAGCAGTCGACTTGGGCTTCCGATCAACTAACTGTCGTATTCAAGGAGAAACATACTAATATATACATTATTGCTCAAAATCAGTTCTCTCCAAACAAACATATCTATTAGTCCACTTCTGTGTACATTTCTCTTATAAATTATCTCTCGTTAATTAGCCACGTAAATGTACTAATAAAAAATATATATTGTCACCAGTAGATGGCAGTAACCACACGCAATATTCATATATAACCAACATTTAAAAATGAAGATATCACTGAAAATACAAATAAAACGTATGAATGTTATACATTTACTACATAAAGTAAATACAATATTGCACCATAAACTACAATACATCTTAAATATATAACAACTTTATCTAACAGTTACTGAATTACTTCTCAAAACTGAAGTGGAATCCTTCAAGGCCCCAGGGCCAGTGGAAACTACGGCCCAAACTGCAGAATCCTATATAAACGCATTCTACGGACATCTCCAGGAATGTATGTATCATGCTATCCCAAACAAAACCAAGACCCAATCATCCAAAGGCAGGCATCCAGTCTGGTGGACCCCTGCCATAAATAAACTGTACAACAGAAGGAGGAAGCTACTACATGATGGAGCAAAATCCCTAATAGGGAAGGCATCTCTGATCAGTACTAGCAAAAAATTACGATCCCTCATAAAATCCTCCAAGGCCAGCTTCGAGAGAAAAATTGCACAGGACACCAAAGACAATTAGAAGGCTTTTTTCAGTTATGTTAGGAACCTGGGATGCAACTCCCAGACTTGTTCTGAGTTGATTCTAAACTACAAAAAATACACTGAACCCACAGACATCGCCAATATCCTGGCAGACAGGTTCAGTGCAAACCCCCAAAGAGCAAGTATCTATCCCGGCAGAGGGCTGCCTCCCAAACATCTCTGATGCTCAGGTGAAGGCTGTCCTCTCCAAAGCAAAAAACACTGCTTCCATGGGACCAGATGGCGTCCCAGGTTGCGTCCTACATGAACTCCAAGAGGAACTAATCCCTCAAATAAAACGGCTATACAATCTCAGCCTCACTACAGGATATGTGCCCACAGAATGGCGTACAGCAACAGTGGTCCCACTCCACAAAGGTGGAGCCTCTATGGACCCTGGAAACTATCGCCCCATAAGCCTGACTAGCGTAGTCTGCAATGCTATTGAGAGGATCATCATGGAGCTCATAAACAAAGACATTGGGGACCTACAGACATTAGATCCTACCCAGTTCGGCTTTGTCAAGGGCAGATCCTGCCTTTTGAACCTGGTTGACTTCTTCGAAACAGTCACCAAAGCCATAGATGAAGGGAAGGTAGTCCACACAGCCTATCTGGACCTTGCAAAGGCATTTGACACAGTACCCCACTCGGGCATCATAGATAAGCTATCCAGCTTAAATATAAACCCCTATGTCACAAGATGGGTCGCAAACTGGCTCAAAGACAGAACCCACAGAGTGAGAGTTGCTGGAGCCATGTCAGACTCGAAACCGGTCACAAGTGGCGTCCCACAAGGTTCTGTCCTGGGACTACTCTTGTTTGGTATATACTTTTCCGAGGTACAGGCAAACGTGGAAGGACAATGGCTCACCAAGTTTGCAGATGACTGCAAACTGGGCACCATAATAGACTCTCCAGCTGACACAAACATCCTTCAAAAAGGTCTCACAGAGACAGATAACTGGTGCCAGCGCCATGGTTTAAAGCTAAATGCCAAAAAATGTATAGTCATACCCTTTGGCAAAAACAATGTGCCCACAAATTACCACATAGGCGGAACCCATTAAGTACAGAGAAAGTTATTACGGACCTGGGGACCCAAGTTGATAGTAATCTCTCCTTTGAAAACCACATTGCCAAAGTGGTTAGAAAGACCTTCTACATAGCCCACCTCATCACGAATGGTTTCACATCTAGATCAAGAGAGGTAATCGTGCCCCTTTATTTTTCCCTCATCAGGCCCATCATAGAATACAATGCCCCTTTTGGGATGTACCTTACCTGACACCTGCAGCAATTAGAGAGACCCCAAAAGTATCTCACTAAGAGGATCAAGGGTATCAAAACAGATGCCATATGCTGCTCGGTTAAAAAAACTCCAGCTCTACTCAGTTGCATACCGCCTACTTCGAGGCGATCTATGCCTGACATACAAAGCTATGTCAAATCCAGAATTAATGGACATGCTCCACCTCAGTAAATCTAAATCCCTTAGAGCCACACGCTCGAGGGACTTGAACCTCAGCACAGAAATAAATAGAACTTGCTGGAGGGACAGGTTCATAACCCAGAGGCTCCCTTCGCTCTGGAATAGAATTCCAGTTCATGTGAGGCAGAGCACCTCACTGAATCTCTTCAAGAAGAATCTCGGTAGGTGGATGGGGGAATCGTAGGTTTGTCCCAGGTATTACTCCCGTGTCACTATTAGACAGAGGCACAGTAAACTAAACCTTAAAAAGGGCACAATATACTCAAATCAAGGGGTGGCGTAAGCCCTACAGAATCGGGCTAGGCTTATAATTGCCCCAGGGCAGATAGCCTAGTATGAACCTATGAACCTATAATAGAGTCCATACCACATTCTAATCTGCTTTCATTTTGCTTCATTAGATGTTAGGCAAATCCAGATCCCACTTTGTAATACAAGGCATACTCAAAAATGTTTTTCCTTACGACAGTCAGCTTGGGCTTCCAATCATCTATTGTCTTCAAAAAGAGAACTGCTAACATGTACATTACTCCACACATCTAACGAACGACTTCTATATACATTTCCCACATGGAATGCCCCAAAGTAATGGTCTGCATAAATATACTAATAAAAGCCATATAGACTATCACCAGTAGATGGCAGCAACCACAATGCATTCATATATAGCCAGCCTTTAAAATGAGTGCAATGCATACGTTACATAAAATAAGTACAATATTGCACCATAAAGTACAATACATAATAGGATCCAGGGTCCTTCATACTTAATAATGCAGCCTCAGATATAAATTTCCTTAATAAACATGAAGATAGTGTACCATTCAAATATTATCAAAAATGACAATAGTTGCCTCCAATTTACTTGCATATCACCAACATAGTCCTCCAGGTAATGGCTAAAGCTGTAAGTTGTGTTTTATATATTATGTTATAGAACAACCTCAGTTCTTATTACCTAAATCATATTATGGCACTATATAGTAGATCCTCACTTATTTCCGCATATCAGATGTGCAAAAATATATATAAAGTGCCTTATAATACTTAAATGATTATATTCACTCATACAACCAAAACCAAACCTTATCAAAAAGTAATATATTCTTAATATTGTAATGTAAAAATAGCACAGTATGTCAATAGTAACGTCAGAACTCACTAATCACAGTCATTAGGCACAACTGTGGCAAGCAGCACCAACATAAGAAATGGAACAATTTCTCATCTGATAAAGTATTATAGGAGCAGTGTTCAAATATATAATTTTATATAAATTTACTCCACATGTTCCATACTTATCACAGAGAACTATTTCCTGGGTAATCCTCATGCTTCCAATACACATTTCATCGAAAGCTTCCCATTCAATCCTTTACCTTTTTCTGCTCTTAATTTTAGTATCCACCTAAGCTCACTATTCTCCATCAAATGTTTAATGTTGCCAGCTCTTGGTCCCGGAATAATCTGTTCCAATCCCATAAATTTAAAGTCATGGTTTGTGCTGCTTGCTTCATTATATCTAGACAATGCACTAACTAAATCCTTGTTCTTTAGGCTATTAACGTGTTCTTTTATTCTTTCCCTAATTGTTCTGTTACTTTTGCCTACATAAAAATGTAGGCAACATCCACACTGTGCTAGGTATGTTATATATTTACTATTGCAGTTAATACTAGTTTTTAATGTATATACATCGCTCCTGTATCTGGGTGGGTAAACTCATCAGTTTGTTTAATAAATTGGCGTATATTGCAATGACCACTTCTTCGTGTACCTGTCTCCATTTCCTTTTTAGATAGTATGCTATCCTTGGGATAGCAAAGCATTCTTTTAAGATTTTTCCTGTTTTTAAAACGGAAACTGGGATATTCCCCTACTATCTGTCATTAGTAATGGCCAATGTTTATAGAAGACCTCTTTAACCCTATTAACATCACTAGTATATGATGATATAGATATGTTAACGTTCTTATGTATATTGTCTAACTCAGTGTTATGGATATCCACATTTGTTTTAGCAGAAAAATATGGTAACGCTCTATTTGGTCTCAAACGTTTAACTTCTGCTAGCGTTGGAACTACTTCATTCTCCTGAATGGTGTTTAGAGCTGTGCTTTGAATTACCATTTGTTTCATTTGTTTTGCTGTGTGTTTTTTACAATGGTTTTCATTTAGCTGCTGGGGAATATTTTACTTGGTTTAGATTTCGATTTCCATTTTGTAGTAATTGCTTTTTTGGCAGTCAACAGAATTAAACTTGACAAAGCTTTTCTCTGTCTAGGTAATTCAGAACCTGTATCCCAGCCCAAAAAAGTAATTTCTTTAGTTACACTCATTTCATTTGCTCCCCTGGTATTCCTGACAAAGTACTTTGTAGAGAATTTATAATGTTTGTCAACTCGTTAGACTCCGAGAACATATCTTCCCCCATCACACCTCCAGCATTTGCCATCTACCTGAGGAAGATTTTCTTTGAAATTTGCTCATTGTGTAAAAGTACCGTTGCAAACTCTTCCAGCCAAAAGTCCTAAGTCTTGTAGATTTTGTTGTATATTTGGGAGATATACTTATTTCCTCCCATTGTTTCTTTATTTGCTTGTCTAATCTCTCCACCCAATTTTTTTCTGTCCTCCTTTGATTCCTATAGTTCTCTTGCAGTATTTTATGTACTCTAATTATCCTTTTTTTAAACAGCAGTCTCTGTTCTACAGGTGCAGGCATTTAATTTAGGATTCAGATGTCAGTCCCCGACATGGAAGGCAATCTCTTGCCTGCAGTCCAAGTGTCTTCTTCCCATTCTGTTTTCTTTTCTCTATTTATTCCCAACATCTTGGTTCCTTTGCCAGCTTCCTCCAGTAAATTCCAGCCCTCCTGCCTATTTTCTGTACCCCTAATTGCAGTTATCCTATCAGTAGATTCTCTCGCCTCCATTCCAGCGTTAGCTAAGTTCTTAGTATACTTTCTGCTACTTTTATGAATATATTATTTTGTATCACTGTTGCTCTCAATGATCTGTGTATAAAATCCTGCTCTTAATTTCTTGAATTATGCCCTTGCTTCATCATCCTCCATTTCCACTTTAAATTGTAGCTTTCTGCTTGTGTTCTGTATAAGAGCCTTATCTGTGTACAGTGGCTATAAAAAGTTTACACACCGCTGTTTAAAATGCCAGGTTTTTGTGATATAAAACAATGAGACCACAATAAATCATTTTCAAAAATTTTCCCGCCTTTAATGTGACCTATAACCTGTACAATTCATTTAAAAAAAGAACAAATCTGTTAGGGGGAAAAATATAAAAAATAAAAAGCGTACAATAAGCTGGTTGCACAAGTGTGCACACCCTTAAACTAATACTTTGTTAAAGCACCTTTTGGTTTAATTACAGCATTCAACCTTCTTGGGTAGGAGTTGTCAGCATGGCACATCTTGACTTGGCAATATTTGCCCACTCTTCCTTGCAAAAGCGCTCTAAATCTGTCAGGATTGCGAGGGCATCTCTTGTGCGCAGCCCTCTTCAGGTCACCCCACAGGTTTTCTATTGGATTTAGGTCTGGGTTCCGGCAGGGCCATTCCAAAACTTAAATTTTCCTCTAGTGAAGCCGTTCTTTTGTTTAATTTGGATGTATGCTTGGGGTCATTGTCGTGCTGATGGTGAAATTCCTCTTCATCTTCATTCGAGCAAACGCCTGAAAGTTTTGGGCCAAAAGTGACTGGTATTGGGAACTATTTTATAATTCCCTCCACCTTGACTAAAGCCCCAGTTCCAGCTGAAGAAAAGCAACCCCAAATAATGATACTGCCACCACCATGCTTCACCATGGGGATGGTGTTCTTTTGGTGATGCAAAGTGTTCTTTTTGGGCCAAATGTACCTTTTGGAATTGTGGCCAAAAAGTTCAACCTTTGCCTCATCAGACCATAACACATTTTCCCACATGCTTTTGAGAGACTTGATGTATTGTTTTGTATATTTTAGCCAGGCCTGGATGCTTTTCTGTGTAAGAAAAGGCTTCTGTCTTGCAACCCTACCCCATAGCCCAGACATATGGAGAATATGGGAAATTTCCACATGTAGTACACAACCAGTACTTGCCAGAAATTTCTTCAGCTCCTTCAGTGTTGCTGTAGGTCTCTAGGCAGCCTCTCTGACCAGTTTTCGTCTTGTCTTTTCATCCGTTTTGGAGGGGCGTACAGTTCTTTGTAACATCACTGTTGTCCCATATTTTCTCCACTTTTTGATGGCTGTCTTTGCTGTGTTCCATGCTATATCCAATGCTGTGGAAATTTATTTATTTTTTTTTTAACCTTCTCATGACTGATACCTTTAAACAATGCGATCCCTTTGCTTTGTAAGCTGTCTGCGAAGCATGGTTTTTGCTGTAGCAGGCAACCGAGTAAATATCGGTAAAATCCTACTAGGACAGCTGAACTTTATTTGGGGTTAATCAGAGTCTCTCTGATGGCAGGTGTGTACCCAAGAAGACTGAATGCTGTAATTAAATCAAAAGGTGCTTCAACAAAGTATTAATTTAAGGGAGTGCACACGTATGCAGCCAACTTATTGTACGTTTTTTTTATTTTTTATTCCCCTAACAGATTTGTTTTTCAATTGAATTGTACAGGTTATAGGTCACATTAAAGATGGGAAAAGTTTTGAAATTATTTATTGTGGCCTCATTTGTTTTATATCACAAAAACCTGGCATTTTAACAGGGGTTTGTAAACCTTTTATATCCATTGTAGCTCTAAAATGTTTATTTAAATCAAATAATCCTAAAACTCCTTGTTTGTTGGAAAGATTAGTTTATCCCACTTTATTCTTGCCCTCTTCTTCTCCCAGATAAAATCATTCAACTCTTTTAATTACTGTCCACAACTTCTGTGGTTGAAAAAATATGACTGATTGTATAAAACTAAATGTACTAAAAACATTTTTACTGCTTGTATCATGCTGTTTGTCTGGTTTCTCCGTTTTTGTATTATCTTTTGTTTAATTCCTACATGTCCTTAGCTGCCAGATCAACATCCTTTTTAACCCCCTACTCCTTAATACTTCATTTTATCATATCCCCATACATATGGGTATTGGTAAAGTAATTCATGTGTGGGTACATAGTTCACACCTGTAGACTTTTTCATCTTCAATAATTTTATATCCTGAAAAAAAAATGAACTGTCTTAGAATTTTCCACAACATTGAGTCCTTTTCTAGTTCTGTCTGGTACAAAATATCTGCAAATAAAGCCATTTCTTGAATACTGTACTGTTTGTATCCTTGGGTTTCTGCATTTTTTCTTTGCCAAGCCAATGGTTCTAAATGTAGCGCAAGTAACAAAAGGGAAAGAGGGCACACCTGCCTGGTTCCTCTGTTCAGACTCAACTTATCAGAGAGGAAACCTCCCACTTCGATTTTTGCTTCTGATCTCTTATTTATCCTCTTAATTAACATTATTGTATCATGAAATGGAAATCTTCCATTGCCCTTCTCATAAAATCTCAGCTTTAATCTGTCAAATGTAATCTGTGTCCACAAGTCCCAGACTACTGGGTCAACTCTAGGATGTGTGGTCAATATGATAGTTACTGGGGATGGATGACTTCCCAAAGGATACTATTATGCATTTCTTGACATTTTAGCTTTAGTCCATGACTCTGACACCAGTTGTTTGTCTGTGTCAGCCCCTCCTGGAGAACATTTGTGTCCGTGCGAGATTCGGTCACCGCTCCTAATTTGCAATCATCTTGCATATTTAGTCAGCCAGAAACCACTGACATTGGCCTTAACTTAATGAGATGTAAATGCCAAAAAGGAGCAGTCCAAGGACTGATCCTTGAGGGACTCCACTTGTGACTGGCCTCTTTGTAGAGGTGGCATTCTAACTTCCTGGGTCCTATCTGTGAGCCAGTTGGCTGTCCACCGGGTGACATACGGGTTTGTACCTAACCTCTTGAGTATGTCAGCAATGCATAAGAGGGGTATTGTGTCAAATGCCTTGGCCAGGTCAAGCTAGGCAGTGTGAATGATTTTGCCCTCCTCCATTTCTTTGGTGACCTTCTCAAAGAAGTCGTCCAGGTTGCGTACGCTTGATCTCCCCTTGACTAAACCAAACTGGATTCAGCCCAGTGTTTGGATATTTATTATATCGCTGTTTATCATCTCCATGATAATTCTTTCCATGGTTTTACATATAAGACTAGTAAGACTTGTGGGTCTGTAGTTTGCAGAGTCTGCCTTTCTCCATTCATGAGGCACGGAGCCTGTTTGAGGGCTACAGTTAAATAGTAATTCCAGAGGCCCTGATAGGTCATGTTTCATGCTTCTTGGGATATCGTCTGGGCCCATTGGTGCTCTGTTCCTGGTCTTAGAGCATTAAGGACCCGTTCCCTTGTGATAGTAGGGGAGAGTTGTATTTGATTATATTTCCTGAGGGAAGATTGAGGGGGAGAGAGGGGAAAAGTTGGAACTGACTTCATCAGCCAGGAGGTTTGTTATATCTTCTGGTTCAGTATAGGTGGCTTCTTTTACAGTGAGCTCTGCACACAATTGTGTATTGCTTTTGAGGTTGTGGACATAGCTAAAGAATGCTTTGGGGGTTGTCCTTGGCCTGGGAGGCCAAACTTGCCTCAAATTTGGCTTTGGTAGACTTTATTTCTCCTCTGAGTTGTTTGGGTTTTTTTTTTTTTTTTTTTTGAAGGCTCTCAATAAAACAGTTTTATAAGATGGTGATATAGGCTCAAATGTATATGACAAGAAACAAACTGTATAGCCAGACGGTGTATACATTGTAACAAAAAAGCTGGAACTAGACATTTGACAAAAAAGGTGTTGCACATATAAGGTTGGAATAATTTAACTTTTTAATACAATGATGCTTTCTTTAATGTGTTTAAATGTAAATGGCCTCACAGATGTCTATAAACAAGAAAGAGTACTGAAGTATATTAAAAAAAATGTAGAGTGTAAATAGGTACGTTACAGGAGACGCAATTGGAGCTGAATATGTGAATTTGATAAAGAAAGGTTTTCAGGATGGTTATTCAGTGGAATGTCTGGGACAAAGGAAAAGAGGAGTACTTGCATTAATTGTAAGAGTAGCAATTAAAAGATGATAAAGATAATAATGACAGATTTGTAGTGCTAAGGTGCTACTGGCAAGGGAGGAGGATTACATTGGCGTGTGTTTACATTCTATCTAAAACTGCTGTAGTGGAACTTAAGAAAATTCTGGGAGAAATTATCAGTTTTCAGCAAGGAATAATACTTGGTGGTGGGGACTGGAACTAGATTTGCAGCAGTGAAGATGTGTCTGGGGGTCCCAGAAGGGAAAATATAACAAAGGAGGGTAGGTTTTGAAGAAATTTATGAAAATATTTGGCATGGAAGATGTGAATTCAGTAATAGGAGTTTGGAATGAATGTACATGATGTTAAGTTGTCAATCTCGTCTTCATTCTTGCTGGATGGGATCGGCTCTGACTAGGCCTATACCAAAGCTCGAGAGCTATTTACTGGCTCGAGACCCTCCCTATATCCCACAATGCTAGGCGTCCAATACCCAGATCTCGTTTGCCGCTTCAGCTACGAGGTTGCGTTTTTACTGGCTCCAGGTCGTATAAAACTTTTTACTAGGTTTATTTATATATAAATAGCTATTTCTTGTTAGATATATTCCTCTTAGTGCCCCCTTTCTGATTCCTTGAGAAATCCCATTTAGAATCTCTCTTTGCTACTAGATGTCCTTCAAGGATGCATCTGCAGTCCTTACAAATGGGTAGTCCTGTCGTCAGGCAGCCCTTCGGTCGGCCGGATTCCAAAGTCTGGGTCTGGCTTCGGCTGGTGTCGCACTTCACCCGACGTCATTGCTGCAGTTTTTCGGGTATAAAGGCATCAGCCGACGCCATTTTCCTCAGTCTTTCTTGCGCGGCCAAGCAGAAGCTGTTCGCAAGTGCTGGTCGGTCAGATCCAGAGATTACTACTACCGAATACTACTTCGAAGACTTCTAAAAAGCTAAGTACCCCGTTGGGGACTCTTTCTTGCCTCAGCCGATGTCAGAGAAAGTGAATAACTGTTTATCTTGTGGGAAACGAATACCTCATAAAGATTTCCACTCCTACTGCATACATTGTTTAGGCCCAGACCACGACGTAGCAACTTGTCTAGCCTGTGCTTCTTTTAACCGACGGACGCTTAGACGTCGGCCCCGACTAAGCCTTCGGGTAAACCCTCCAGGCCCGCCAAACCATCGGCTCCCTGTTCGGAGCCGTCGCCAAGCGGAGCTACTGCCTCCACGTCGGTTCCAGCTGGAACCGACACTTTGAGATCTCAGTCGGCTCCTGTTTTAGTGTCGGAGCCTTCTCTGAGCCGAAAACGCTCGAGATCTCCCTCTTTGGAGTCTGTTCGTTCGGCTCCGAGATCTCCGTTACTACAGTCAGAGCGGAGCCATAGGTCACATTCCTCTCGGTCTTCCAGGCTTTCTGATCACGACCTTGAGAGGGTGGTCAGTAGACTCCTTAAGTCGCAGGCACTTGCCCAAATGTTGACTAGCCCTTCTCAACAGATTGCGGCTATCCCTGCATCTTCAACAATTCCTCCTCCGACTCTTCCATTATGTTCGGAGCCAGAGCTCATTGAGGCTCGAATCGTTGGTACGTCGGAGCCGATACCACACATTTCGGCTCCTTCGTCGGCTCCGATCTCTTCATTGGTTCTGTCCGTGGAGGGATCCGGGCGCCGAGACTCCCTCGTCGGCTCAGAGGGGGCGAGTGGCATCGGACCCTTGTCCGACCCCGTTCTCCCTCTCGGTGCCTCGGTGCAGGTGAGCTCGGCCCCGACATCGGCCTCGGAGCCGTCACTCTTTGTGCCGGGGTTGGTTCTCATCTCTTTGGTGCGGGGACCTTCTTTCCTGCCTGATAGGGGCATCTTCGAGGTCATGAGGAGCGTACTGACTCCTGGGTCGGACCCACGATTGGCTCCTTCGGCTCCTACCCCCATGGTGCCTACGTCAGTCTCTGTTCACCCTCCTGACCCCAAGTGTGGGGAACAGACACTCCAGGTAGCCCCATTGGGTGTGTATTCCTCTTCCGAGGCCTCCCCTAATCATTCAGAGAAGCACCCTCGGAAGAGAAAATGTAAGAGGAAACATGTTGACTCCCCCGAGTCAGTCACCTCAGACACTGATTTGGAGGATTCGGAAGGGTCCCCAAGGTCCCCCTCTGAGGATGTCTCCTTTTCGGACATCCTTGAGATCCTTAGGCAGAGGGGGAACTGGACTGCCCTTAATCCCTCCGAGGACGAGTCGGTGTACCTGGACGCGTTTGGTTCTCGCCACTCCACCTCCTGGGTGTCTCCGCCTTTCGACCCACTCATGGAAGTGGTGGCTCGGAAGGCGTGGATGGCCCCGGACATAGTGGAACCAACTCCCGGTAGGCCAACAAAGTTTATTACAGCCCCGTCCGACAAACAGTTTCTTACGAAGGGTGTCCCGGTTGATGCCATGATGGTTGCAGCAGCCACTAAGAAGGAGTTGGCTGATCCTTCTGTCTCTGTCCATCCATTTAATAAAGCATCTAGGACAACGGACAGGTACGGGAAGCGGATGATCTGAAGTAGGATATTCATTTGTCTGCAACTCAGGGGTTATGGATCCTGGGATCCGGATCCGCATAGTTTCCAGCTATTGGTCATCCAAGCTCTCCTCTCCTCACCCATAATGCCCATGTTACCATCTCACCTCAGATCTTGTTGGCAGCGCTGGTAACTGGATGGGGTAGGTTTCAGCTGCTCTCCTTGGTCAGCTAAGTTGGACTTTTATTTAATTTTTTGCTTTTTTTTTTTTTTGTGTTTGTGTTAGGTTTCTATTTTTATTGACTGTTTTTGTTATTTTTTTTTTTTTTTAGTATATTTTTTATTTCCTCCCCTCCCTCGCTAGAGGTGTGTGAGGGAGTGTGTGTTTGTTTAGTGTATTGTTTGTTGTTGTAAACTTTTTCTGTAACTTTTTTGGGCTTTGGACCAGCCCTGGTCATTTTTTTGTTTAAGATGTCCGGCGAGTGCCAAGCCTCTCACATTGGATGGCCACACTCGGTTTATGTTAAACAAGGGTTGAAGGGGCAGGCACTCATCTGGCTGTTCCATTTCCAGATTCCATTTGAGGGCGGAGGGAGGGAGGCAGGTCCGCGGGGCTGGTCTTGGTCTTTTGACCGCGGGGGCTCGGCGGACCCCACTCGCCCGGGGACTCCTGCTGCCTGCCAGCTCAGCTGAGGTCTCACCCCCCCAGCTCTGGGGGGACCACTCCTCGCTCAGGACAGGGAGAGGATGCATCAGCACCAAGGAGCTGGCCAGGCGGGCTGCGGGACCGCCTCTGCCCGCGCCCGGCCAGTCGAAAGCGGCTCGCTGCTGTTGGCGGTCTCCCTCTTCTTCCGGTCACCTGTGTGCTTCTCACACCGGTCCTGGGAGAGGAGGGAGACCATCTCCGGCCGAGGCGAGGAGGGAGCATTCCAGGCCTACCCTAGGCTCGTCATCGAGATCTTCCATAGCTCGATCTGGACCTGATGATCATGATGGTTTCACCCAGGCAGATGATCTGGATGGGAGATTAGGAGCCTTCCCGCCTCTGAGCTCAACCTTCCACCAAGCCTATTGGAGTTTCTCCCCCCTGCCGAGGGTTGAGCAGCCGGGGAGCCGCGAGGCCCTTCCGGGGGTCGGGCCGGGTTGAGCGATAAGCCTGGACCCGACGCCGACCGGGACGGGAAGAGGGTCGCCTGGATCCGATCCCACTCCCTGGGGATCTGGCGCCTCGGGCGGCTGCGCCTGCCCTCGGATGTGGACGGATGGGTTTGTCCGCTCGATCTCGATCCACTCGCGGACTCGAGGCTGATCCGCCGGATCCTGGGGTCCTCCGGCTCCGGATCATTTGATAGCCATCAGAGGGGAGCCATCTCGGAGAGCCTTCCTTCGCCGGTCCATCCCGCCGCGCTTACGGCACGCCCCCGGCCTGGTCCGGCTCCCTGTGCCTGGGCGGAGCCCGCCCTGAGCCGCTCCTGGGGCTGTTGCTTGCACTGCGCTTCTGCTGCGAGCAGGAATTGACAGGCCCCACACTCCTGGCCCTCTCAGAGGCTCCATTGGAGCATTAGATCCTGGAGACACGCTCTTCTGCGAAGAGAAGGACCCCCAGGAAAGGCCCGAGATGTCGGTCCCCCACGGTCAGATGAGTGCCCGTAACTGGGGTCACCCTGCTGGAAGGACTCCGTAAGGTTCCCCGTCTTCTTGCCTCAATTGACGGTGCGTCGTCTTCTTGGAGCCCCCTCAGGAGTCCCCCTGCTGGTGGGCCCCCACCAGGGCCACCTAGTGCTTGGAGTGGAGTGGAGCCACCAACACAAATTACCCTTGGACCCCGCCTTCTGACAGGACCTGGTACCATAAAATCCTCAGCCATACTTCTGAGAGGGCCCCGGTGGGGACTGTGGCCTCCCTTGGCGGCCAAGAGTTACTCGGACAACCCAAAGTGGATGAAGTCCCGCTTAGAGCCCGGATGTTCAGATGAGCGACCGCGACCGGGAGGGCGGGGAACTTCTTCTCACCATGTCTCGGATGCAGCGAGACCTGATTAGGAGTCCGCTTTGTTATTCGGATGCAGCGGGGAAGGATTTCGAATTCAGCTGCTCTGCCCCGAGTCCCACATAGGTTCTCCACGGCTAGCCCGGATGCCTCGGTCACCACAGGAGCTCTTGGTACTGCATGCTTCCTGGGTCCGTCAGGCCTGCTGGGACAGCCTTGGTCACTCTGGGCCCTTCAGGCGTCGATTGGCAGCCCACTGCGACTCCCTGCTCTTCTGTTCTGCGCCCGTTCGGCTGGGTGTTTTTTGCTGCCGAGAAGGACAGAAAGAAGGATGTGCGTCGTGGCTCGCAACTCTGCACTCGTGAGTCGGGGGCTCAAGCACCGAATGGCTTTCTGTCAGAATGGTTCCAGCTTGTGAGTAGTGCCAGCCTGGACCGACGCTGATGGCCAGACGATCCAGGACGGGACAGGAGCCCCCAGCAGGGAGTCCCGAGCAGGTCCAAGAAAGAAGGTTGAGAAGCTTCCGCCACTCTTCCTGGGTGAAGCGCCCCCGCCCCGTGGTCCCTAGGGGGCACCCTGGAGGCAGTTCGTGTAACCACCTAGCGGCATGGGAGTCATAACATCCAGGGAGTCGGGTCCTCCAATTCACCTCAGGTTCTCAGATTCACCTCCGAGGAGTACCACCCTGAAGTCCCCGAAGCGCGATACCCGTCACTCCAAGGGACTGCCCTTCCCCATCAGCCCCGGACGCTTCTGCCTTCTGGAGGAGGGAGCTCGGTCTTTTTTAGTGCCAGTCAAAAACAGGAATCGTGCCATCCTGAAGTGCTCTCTCTCTCAACTCAGACAGGGATCCCCCTCTCTCTCCTGAATGGTCTCTCAGACAAGAGAGGTCCCCCTTCTAAACTCTACAATGGTGGATCACCTTCTGGTCTCTCAAGGCTCGCTACCACATCCGCCATCAGGGGTGTACTCAGGACCTTTCTACGCGGCTCTTGGAGGAATCTGGGTTCACCAGTTACTCCTCTCTTGCTGGTCTCCAGTCACCAGGGTGCTCCCGAATGGATACTCTACTCACCATTCTCAGCCTTTACGAAGGGCAGGGGGGGCCTCCGAGTAGGCCTACCTGGGGCCTCAGCTCTGACACATCCAACAAGGCAGCTGCCCAGTCACCTTTCTCCTCACTCTGTTCTACTGGCTCCCATTTCTAGCAGCATTTTCCCTTGCTTCCAAGTTTTCCTAGCTAGGATTTGTTTTAGGGCCTCACAGACTAGATTTCATAGTGACCTGAGGCTCAGGGACAGAGTTCCTAAGGGCCAGCCTTTCCTGCGGGCCATTCTCCATTCATGTCTCTGTCAGGTCTCTGCATCTCACGAGGGCTTGTGCCATGTTGGGGCACTGG
Source organism: Protopterus annectens (assembly GCF_019279795.1). Lineage (NCBI taxonomy): Eukaryota > Metazoa > Chordata > Ceratodontiformes > Protopteridae > Protopterus > Protopterus annectens. The sequence continues at coordinate 375,988,203 of NC_056739.1, read as the reverse complement.
CACTCTAGGGTCCATGTGCGTCGATAGGAATATCCTCTCATCAGGGCAATCATAGGGTTCAGGTTGGGGCCTCTTAGTACAGTGGTCTTACCTCTCGATCCCATGCATCATGCGATTGGTCCCAGCTGTGAGGTGCCCTCTCCAGGGGATCCGTGTTCCAGGTCCCATTTGTGCCCTCCCCTCCTTCTCCTTCTCCCCTCGGACGCCTCCCTTCCTCGGGTTTGCCAGGCTATGGCACCGGGGGCACGGACGATCTTAGGAAGTGGGGGTAGACCTTTACCATTGGGCAATGTTCTGAGATGAGTCATCTGCCCTCTTGCGATGCTGTGCTTTCGGGACAGGCTTCCTCTTCACTTGACATTTCATTAGATTCAATCCGGACCCGTCTCATGTTGCAACAACGGAGGGGAAGCAGGGGGGGGCAAGGAGCCTGGGCCCATAGAGAGGCCATGGGGGCAATCTCCGCAGCAATTTTCTCGGACATCCATTCGAATAGCACACATCAGCTGCGGACCAAGCTCCTGGCGGGGACTCAGCCCTTACTTTCAGTCTCTCCTCAAACAAGTGGGGTCAATATTGTCAAGTCTCAACGATTGGGAACTTTGCCATTTGGGGCAACCATGCGATAGTTTGCCAGGTGGGCACCCCCTCTTTCGCTTTTTACCTCTCCTGAAACTCTCCTCCCGGAGAATTATTGCAGAAATGTGGCTCCACCTTGCTTTCTGTGCTGTCTTCTGTTTGCTCTCATGCTTGTCTCTCTTCTGAACTCATCTTCAGCCTCTCGGGTGGGTTGCAGGATCTTTCTGGCCTCTCCAGTTCTACCCTCAACCTCTTTGGTTGCTCTGGTCTCGACAGGTTGGATTCCCTATCCTATTCGGATCCTATTCCCCAATTCATCACCATTATTCCTCATCCCTGGACCCCTTCTGGAAGCTGCTTCCTTGGCTTCTGGAGTACTCAGATTGTAAAGGACTCCGGAATCTCTTCACTCTAAAGTATTGCTTATTTCTGGCTCTCTTACCATCCTAAAAAATCCTGGTAATGACATTTCTGGAATCCTTTCTCATCAGCAGGCGGGCGGCCTTCACATTATCCTTCCAACCTGCTCAGATTCTCCCTGGACCTCTGCTGTTCTCTTGCCTCAGGTTTCTCAGTAGCCTCTTGAGCTGGCAAGTTCAAGTTACCATCATCGCAATTTCTCACGGTGGCGGTTAATTCAGCTTCCACATGTCAGGGTTTTCTTGCAGTTACTTTCCTTCAAAAGGTTTCCTTCTGTAAAGGCCCCTGCAAGCCTTCGGACCTCCTTTTGGTCCTACTCTGCTTTTTGTCTCCCGATCCCCCCAGCGGCAGCAGCTACAGTGGACCTCAAATTCTCTTCTTCAAGACATTTTTTGGTAGCCTAACTCATTAGCAGTTTCTTTCTGAACTTCAAGCTTTATCAGCTAAACCTCCTTACTTTGTTTTTTATCCGGACCTCCCTCAGGACTCCTCACTCGATCCCTCCTTAAAAAAGGCTTTTCTGAAGCAAACTGCAGTCCTATCAATAACCTCCTGTTTTCCTAGAGCGTGAAAACAAACACCTCTAATAAGCCAACTCACTCAATGTTGTTTGCGAGCTCTGATTTTTTCTCTATCTAATTTTTGGCAATCCGCAGGCAATTTTATCAACTGTTTCCTTCTTTGGTTCAACCATCCCAGGGTTCAAGCCAATTTCTCTGTCCTCTCTTCCCGAGTTTTTTCACCAAGCTTTTTAGAGGCTCAAGAGCGTGCGGAAAGTCCCACTGCGGTGTCTCACTATCATGGACCGATTCAGGTGCCTCTCATTTTCTTCAGCGACCTTTTCCATGCGGTTGCTGAACTACCCGTGCCATTTCACCCACCTTCAAAGGGATGTCCTTAAGGAATTGGGTGATGCCCTTCAGGATCCATCTGCTGCGGGGTCTCAGGAAAAGATTAACTCCCAGCTGGCAACCCTTAACTCAATAGTTAACTCCTCCATTCGGCTCATTTCTTATGCAGCCGATGGGGCGAGTAGGGCCACAGGCACAGGTGTAGCCTTGAGACGACATGCCTGGATGCGGTTGTGCAATTTTGCTGACCCCTTTAAGGCATCCCTCACCAACACCCCCTTCGATGGTTCTGCTTTGTTCGGACCACAGGTGAAGGATACACTTACCAGGGCGAGCAGGAAGGCAAGACTCTCTCTGCCGTGGGAGTCCGGTTTTCTACCCCATCTAGACCATACCCGAAAGGTCAGAAGGGTGGAAAAATGTGGTTTCGCAAACCCCAGGGAGTCATGCCTGATGCACGTAGCAAGTTTCCCTCCAGGGGCAGAGGAGGGAACAATAATAGACGCCGCCCGAGGGGGTCCGCAGAATCAGGGTAGCAGGGAATCTTTGTCTGACAAACCCTTCCAGCACCCCTAAGGGGCTTGCCAGACTGTCCACCTTCGGAGGTAGTCGGGGGAAGATTGTCACTGTACCCAGAAGCCTGGCAACTCCTCACACAAGACAAATGGGTACAGTCTGTCATATCAGAGGGTTACAAAATTCCCTTCGTCCACACCCCTGTACAAAGAAACAGATCCCTTCCAGATGTCCCACCCGCGCTAAGGGATCAAGCAGTACTGGAAATTTCAAAACTGCTAAAAAAAAAGAGGGCCATCCAGCCAGTCCCAGCAGACCAGCAAGGATCCGGAATTTACTCCCAAGTTCTTTTTGGTACCGAAAAAGACAGGGGACTGGAGACCCATTCTGGATCTCAGCAGACTGAACAGGTCTATACAAAGAACAAAGTTCCGGATGGTCACGCTTCAGTCCATTCTACTCTTTTTGGGTCAGGACAGTTGGATGTGCTCTATAGACCTTCAGGATGCGTACTACCATATCAAAATGAACAGGCGCTCCAGAAGGTTTCTCCACTTCTGGCTGGGGGCCAGTCACTATCATTTCAGAGCCCTGCCCTTTGTTCTCACCACAGCCCCCAGGGTGTTCACCAAATGCATGGCAGTGGCTACTGCTTACCAGAGACGACGGGGATTCCAGGTGTTTCCATATCTCGACGACTGGCTCCTTACTGCTTCCACCAGGCATCAACTTCTGCAAGCCAGGGACTGTACCATTCAGACTTGCTCCGAGCTAGGTATATCAATAAATTTTGAAAAGTCTGCTTTGTCGCCTTGTCAATCTATAACATTTTATAGGCGCAGAAATAAACACAAAAGATCTGTATGCAAAACTTCCTCCAGAAAGAGCATCAGACATTCACCGACCTGTGCAAGTACTACTAAAGTGCAAGACGATTCAGGCCAGATTTGTACTAAAAACATTGGGTCTTATGGCGGCAGCGATCATTCTAGTCCCCCTGGCTCGTTTCCACATGTGGATTCTTCAGTGGATGCTTTTTACCCAATGGTCCTTTCAACATCTCCCAATGTCCCACAGAATAATGATCACTCAAACATGCAAAGACCACCTGGCTTGGTGGATGGTCTCCCCTACAGTTCTCCAGGGCAGACCGTTTGTTCTTCCTTCTCCTGTTGCCATGGTGACCACGGATGCCTCCCTGATCGGGTGGAGGGGGCATTTTCAGGGCAGGACTGTCCAGGGCACTTGGCAACCCCTAGAATACCACCTGCATATAAACGTCTTGGAGATGAGAGTGGTACTTTTTTGCGTTGCAAGCTCTTCAGGACTCTCTACCTATCGGGACTATTGCAATTCAAACAGACAATATGTCTGTAGTGTGGTACATCAACAAGCAGGGCGGAACCAGATCCTACTCCTTATGTCGAGAAGCACTCTGACTCTGGCAGTGGGCGATCTCTTCCCAACCGTTTCTGATAGCAACGCACATCCCCGGGAAGTCCAACGTCATAGCAGACAGGCTGAGCAGAGCCTTTCTCATGCCTCACGAGTGGTCTCTCAATCAGTCAGTAGCGGACAAGATTTTCCGCATATGGGGTCAACCTTGCTGCGACCTTTTCGCAACCCCTCTCAACAGCAAGTGCGAAGACTTCTTCACTCTATTCCCCCTCCCTGGCCATTCCCCCAGAGACGCTCTAGTCCACGATTGGCCCCGGGGTCTTCTGTATGCATTCCCTCCATTTTCCTTAATTCCCAAACTGATTCGGAAAGAGACCGCTTTGGGTTCCAGGATGATAAATAAGAAAACGGGTAGAGTCTTACAAACAATGAAAAATAAAAGGTAGCTGTTGCAAGACAAAAGCGACGCTTGGTAGATGGTAAATCCTTTATAAGCATAAAACTCCAAATCCAGAAAAAATACAGACAATGTTCATCCAAGATAAAGCAGTGCAAGCAAACACAGCAGTATTAAGCACTTTTGTCTGGTAGACGACTTCCTCAGAATACAAAAATACTGCAGTTATCACCTGTTTAAATACATTGCTTACCCAATCACAAATAACTGACATCATTTCCCCCATTAACAAGGCTGCATATACTTAATACAAGCCAAATATAAAACAATAATACATGTAAAAAGTTTAAAACATCCCTAAACAGTGTATATAACTAAATAAAAAACATAGATTTTAATTTCAATAGAGAAGATAAAGAAATTCTATCATTTAACCCAGGAGCATGATAGGCATCAAGCCTAATTTGCCATTTGAGTTCTACAAACTCCAAATGCTCATTCAAGGGTCCCCCACGAGGTCCCAGATGTACTTGTTCCAGTATAAAGAACAGGAAGGAATGGGTAGGTTCACTAACCAAATGTTTATATAATGCATTCTTTTCATTTTTATTCCTGTTATCATATAAATGTTGATAAATCCTTAACCTTAGGGCATTCTTAGTTTTACCTACATAGAAATTTGCACAGAATCTACACAAGGCCAAATACACAACCCCTTTAGTGTAACAGTACATCTTTTTTGAACTGGAAATATATCCAAAATTTTTGAGCTTGATTTTTTTCTCTGCCCATAACATAAGGGCATTGGGCACACCTCCCACACTTAAAAGTACCACCATTGTGGGTGTCAAATTTTTGCTTTTCAAACAATCCTTTAAGGGAAGCGTCTCTTTTGTAAACCACTTGCGGTTCAGTACCAAAATTCCCTGATAATTCAGGGTCAACATCAAATATTTTCCAATATTTGGAAATAATGTTTTTAATGTCATAAAAATTGGATGTGTAAGTAAGAGTAAGCACCCGTCCAAAATTTAAAGGTTTACAGTCATTATGACTTTTGGTGGACACCTGCCCTAGTAGTGCAAGAAAATGACCATTCATTCTTTTAGTCTTAACTTCATTAAAAATATCTATGACAAAGGTTTCAGGGTACCCCCTCTTACAAAACATGTTTTTTAATATTTCACATTCACTAAGAAAATCCACAAAATCAGTCACCATTCTGGCCAGTCTTGCATATTGGCCCTTAACTAGGGCTTTTTTCTGGTGCAATTGGTGTGCGCTTGTATAATGCAATAGTGAATTTGAATAGGTAGGTTTCCTATATAGTTGTGAAACAAAACAGTTGTGTTCAAAGTCTTTCTTGATGGTATCAGTTCTACATTGCTATTCATAATAAACTTAAGAAAACTTGTAGTTCCATTAATATGGGTGAAGAACCTCTTCAGGTCGTCCTCACTATCTTTCCAGAACAGGACTATATCATCTAGGTATCGCCCATACAATACCCATGAAGCCCTAAATTCCGAGTTGGTAACAAACAGGTCCTCCCATTGTGCCAAGACAGTGTTGGCAAACACTGGAGCACAGCATGCACCCATTGCAACACCCTGTTTTTGCTTAAAAAGATGCCCTTCAAAGGTCACAAAATTATTCTCTAATATTATTTCCATACATGTTCGTAAAGTCAGAATGGTGTTATGATTAAGTGTTGAATTGGCACATAAATAGTCATAACACCATTCAAGGCCAATTTGATGTGGAATAACTGAAAAGAGATCACAAACATCAATAGTGACTAATATGTTGCTATCAAAAAACATGTCCCGTTTATCTTTAGTAAGAAAGTCCCATGAGTCCTTCCAGTTGCAATTTTTTATATTTCAAAAGTAGCCCTCTAAAACTGGAAATTTGTTGATCCAATGTACCTTGGTTAACATGATTATTACTAGAGTTAGAAACTCGATTAAAACCAGTTTTGGTTTTAAGCCATTGCTCAACCGATACATTAAAAGTCACTTCCTGCCTATCGACAAACGTTCTGAGCCTGTGTGTTACAGCTAAAACCATTGGTGTTACCACGAACTAAGTCAGCTTCCTGGTTGTTATGAAAGCCCAATGTCCTTCAAGGATGCATCTGCAGTCCTTACAAATGGGTTGTCCTAGCCTCAGGCAGCCCTTCGGTCGGCCGGATTCCAAAGTCTGGGTCTGGCCTCGGCTGATGTCGCACTTCACCCGACGTCATAGCTGCAGTTCAGCGGGTATAAAGGCATCCGCCGACGCCATTTTCCTCAGTCTTTCTTGCCGTGTGGCGCCCGAAGCAGAAGCTGTTCGCAAGTGCCGGTCGGTCAGAACCAGAGATTGCTACTACCGAAGACTTCTAAAAAGCTAAGTACCCCATTGGGGACTCTTTCTTGCCTCAGCCGATGTCAGAAAAAGTGAATAACTGTTTAACTTGTGGGAAACAAATACCTCATAAAGATTTCCACTCTTACTGCCTACCTTGTTTAGGCCCAGACCACGACGTAGCAGCCTGCCTAGCCTGTGCTTCTTTCAACCGACGGACACTTAAGACGTCGGTCGGAATTTGCTGAGGAGTTTTTCGGCTCCGCTTTTGCTTACAACATGCCATCGGAAACTCCGACTTCGCAATTAGCTAAAAAGCGCAAGGAAAAGGACCGACACTCGCGGTCCGCGGTTTTGGCCGAAACTGCGGTTAAGTCAGCCGCGAGTGTCTCTGTTTCGGCTGAAACCGAGCCCTCGGTTCTTCCTTCGGCCGAAAGCTTGCCTCCCACCGAGGCCTCATCCAGCATGGCTGAATCTGCTACTGAAATCCCACCTGCTCTTTCAGGTTCACAGGAATTATCTGATACTATCCCTTTAGATATATCCACTCCTGCACGTGGAGCTGCTAGGCCCCCTGCATCCATGTCGATTAAGGCTTTTGCCAGGGCTAAAGCAGCAAAATCAACCAAGACTGTGCCTACTAAGACCCCCTCTCACAGGCCTAGCTCTAGTACTCAAATGCTTACTCTTGCAGAGGATTTCATTTCTTTGATCAGGGGATCCCAACCTCACCCTGACAGGGCCTCTCACCCTCCTCCAGAGAAGAGGCCTAGAGCAGAGCCCCCTGAGCCAGTTTCTTCAGATTACTCTTCTGATGATTCAGAAAATTCAAACCCTCCAGAAGGCCCTTATTCTCCTTATGAGGACTCTGATGCAGAAGACTCCATTCCTTCTGCCTCTCCGCCTGAGGAATTTTCTTTTGGGGAAACCTTGCATGCTATGAGGGAACAATTTCAATGGCAGGGCCAGGATTTTTCAGACTCTAGGAAAAGGCTTAGGACCTTTTTGCATTTGCCACAGCATAGGCCTTTAGCCATTCCCCCAGTACTTACTGTTGTAGATGATGCATTTAATGATGCTTGTTCTGCCCCTGATTCACTCCCTCCGGCCCCTGCTAAGCCCGACAGGTACTACAGGGTTCCGGACACACATTATCATTTGTATAAGGCCCCTTTTGCAGATCCTGAAACTATTTCACAGGGACCCAAGGCTGTAGCAGCTACCTCTGCCAAACCCCCCCCTCCCCTCTGAAAGGGAATCTAGGGCCTTAGAGAGATGGGGTAAAAAAGTTTATACTTCTGCTACTCTTTCGGCTAGGGCCTTAAACTGTCAATTCCACATGATTCAGTATCAGGAATTTATGTTAGACCAGTTAACTAAAAAACTGTCCTCGCCTGAACCATTAGACAAAAAATCTCTTCAGGAAATGGTACATAACATTCAGCAGGTCAGTAATCATTCCTTAAAATGCGGCTATGATGCACTGGAGGCTTCCTTTAGATCAGCTATGACTGGTACAGTGATCAGAAGGCATGCATGGTTAAAAGAGCAGTCCTTACCAGACCATGTAAAATCAAAGCTCCTAGATACTCCCATGGATAAGCATAATTTGTTTGGCTCACCTGCACAGCAGGTGCTGAAGAAGGTGGAAGAGAAAGCAAAATCTGTCCAGACGGTCAAGGATTTCTTACAGGTCCAGCCTCCAAGGTTTAGTAGGAACTGGCCTTCCAAGAATTGGTCCTTTCCAGACACCAGAGCACAGAGAGGCAGGAATAGGCGCCCAAGAGGCAGGGGTCAATCCAGAGGTGCCTACAGGGGACGTCAGTGGCAGCCTAACAACCAGTGAAGTACTGCCACAGATCCAGCCACTACCACTTCCACAGGACAATCACAGTGACTTGGCTCTGAGACCGCCTACCAGGGAACAACTAGATGCACCCTTAGGCGGAAAGCTAGCCTTATTTTCAGTAAACTGGCATTACATCACAGGAGACAAATGGATTTTACAGACAATAGACAAAGGTTACAGGTTTCACTTCCATACTCTACCAAGGAAGAGAGGAATGCCAAACCTACCTCCAAATCAAAAGACAAAAGCTCTAGAACAAATAGACAACTTAATAAGGATGAGAGCTATAGAAAAGGTACCGTCTATGGAACAAGGCCAAGGATTTTACTCCAGACTTTTCCTGGTGCCAAGAAAAGAAAACCAATGGAGACCTATTCTAGACCTGTCCGCTCTGAACACATATCTCATTGTTCCAAAATTCAAAATGCTGACCCTACAGCAGCTTCTTCCCATGCTGGGCAAGGAGTCTTGGCTGGTAACTCTAGATCTCAAGGAGGCATACCTGCATGTCCCCATACGACCAAATTGCAGAAGATACCTCAGATTTCTTGCAGGATCAGAGCATTATCAATTCTCAGCATTGCCCTTTGGCTTATCTACTGCGCCCAGAGTATTCACGAAATGCCTGGCATCAGTAATCGCTCATTGCAGGCTTCAGGGAATTCAAATTTACCCTTACCTGGATGACTGCCTGTTACAAGCGGACAACAAAAACAAATTAGCAAAAGATTTGAAAAAGGTCATTCATCTGCTACAAGCCCTGGGATACACAGTCAATATAAAAAAGTCAAGGCTGATACCATTCCAGAGGATAACTTTCTTGGGTGCAGAACTGGACACATCAAATCAAACAGAACCAGCTAACAGCAAGGAAAGTCCTGCAAGCCCTGGGTTACATGGCATCCTGCATAATATTGATTCCACATGCCAGACTACATATGAGGAAGTTGCAATGGTACCCAAGGAATTTATGGTCTCAGCACAATCACAGCCTAGAAACCCAAATTCCAATAATTCCATGCCTGAAGCAAGAATTCCAATGGTGGGCTCAGGCCTGTCAATCAAACAAAGGACTGCCCTTCCACAGCCCTCAACCAAGCCAGACTATCACCACGGACGCCTCAGACCTCGGTTGGGGGGCACACATGCTGGACAATTGCATACAAGGCTTATGGACTCAAGACCAGCTGAACCTACACATAAATCAAAAGGAGATGCTGGCAGTAAAACTGGCAATTCAGACATTCAGACCGTTTCTTCAACAGGGTCAATTGCTGATAAGGACGGACAACACCACAGTTATGTGGTACATCAACAAACAGGGAGGCACACATTCATACCCTCTATGCCGGATGGCAATGGACCTCTGGAATGTGGCCCTGAGCTTCAACATTCAGCTCCAGGCAATATTTGTGCCAGGAAAAGAAAATATACTAGCAGACATCCTAAGCAGAACTACCACGGATGCCCACAAATGGATGCTGCATCCAGACATCTTCAAATCCATTACAAGGAAATGGGGACTACCAGAAATAGACTTATTCGCATCCCCACACAACCACCAATTGAAAAAATTCTGCACAAGGACATACCACCCTCTGGCTTGGAAGGTGAACTCCCTATCTTTCAGTTGGGAAAACCTGACAGCATATGCATTCCCACCTCTTCCTTTGATGCACAAGGTGCTATTGAAGATCAAAGAAGACCGCCCAAGGATCACCCTGATAGCTCCAGACTGGCCGAGGCAGCATTGGTACCCATTACTGAGGAGTATGTCTCGGGGACAAATATGGTCTCTGCCCCTAGTTCCCTTACTACTAACACAGAACAACTTCAAAACCCTGCCTCCAAACTTGAAAACGCTGCAGCTAGCTGCCTGGAACATTGCATAAGACAAAATAACCCAGATTTATCTCAAAGGGTTAAAGACATTATCTTGGAGGCTCGCAGACCCTCAACAAGGAAAACATACTCAGCAAAATGGAAAAGATATCTCATTTGGAGTGCAGCAAAAGGAAAAATGTGACGCTGGTAAACATAGCTAACATCCTGGAATACTTGGCAGAACTTTTCCACAATGGCCTGTCCTATTCTTCCATTAAGATTCATGCATCAGCTATTTCAGCAGAATACAACATGGACCCTCCAGTCTTCTCTCACCCTCTACTCAGGCAGTTTCTGAGAGGAATTAAAAATGTAAAGCCACCAAGGAAGCCACCATTGCCCGCATGGGACTTGAACTTTGTGCTGGAGAAGTTGACACTCCCTCCTTTTGAACCAGCAGCAACAGCAGAATTACAGTACTTATCATGGAAAACTGCTTTCCTGCTTGCAATCACTTCAGCAAGAAGGGTTTCTGAATTACAGGCATTAATGGCAGTACAGCCCTTCCTTGTCTTCCATCAAGATAGAGTGTCCATGAGAACTAATCCTACTTTTATGCCAAAGGTGGTCTCCAGGGTATCTCTAAACCAAGCTATCCACCTACCTACATTCTTCCCCAACCCACAGAACAGGGGAGAAAGATTATTACATACCTTGGATGTACATAGGCAATTAGCTACTACCTGGACAGAACCAAGAGCAATAGAAAAACTGACCAGCTACTGGTAGCATATGCAACAGGAATGGAAGGAAAAGCAATTTCAAAACCGACAATCTCAAAGTGGATAGGAAATTGCATTAGATTTTGTTACTCTTACCATGGAAAGACAACTCCAGAAAACATCAGACCTCACTCCACAAGGGCTACAGCCACTACTACAGCTTTTTTACGAGGAGTGGCTACCAAAGACATTTTAGAGGCTGCTACTTGGAGCTCCGTGCATACATTTGCCAAGCATTATAATCTACCCTTATACTCCAGATCCCGAGCAGGTTTTGCCACTGCTGTTTTGCAAGGGATCTTAACTACACCATAATCTTATTATTACCTCCTCCCCCAGTTTGGCTATGGTATTCTACCCATTTGTAAGGACTGCAGATGCATCATTGAAGGACATAGTACAGTTTTGTACCTACCATAAATGTAGATGTCCAAGAGGTATGCATCTGCAGTCAGGATTACCCACCCTTCTTCCTCTCTGTGGTACTCCTAGGGTATTTGCCCATCTTGTAGCTAGCTGGGGGAATCTATTATGGTGTATTTGTTTGTATATATGTATATACATGTTTATTTCTATTTGCTCTCTATTGTTTGGAAACTTTTGCATTTATCCAAATTTAGCCTTCCTAGAGGGCACCTGGCATCTGGGGCAAGAAACACTGAGGAAAATGGCGTCGGCTGATGCCTTTATACCCGCTGAACTGCAGCTATGACGTCGGGTGAAGTGCGACATCAGCCGAGGCCAGACCCAGACTTTGGAATCCGGCCGACCGAAGGGCTGCCTGAGGCCAGGACAACCCATTTGTAAGGACTGCAGATGCATACCTCTCGGACATCTACATTTATGGTAGGTACAAAACTGTACTTTCTTTGGGCTAGTGTGATACGCAAATCACTAGTCTCAGAGCCCTGTGAATTAGTAATGTCTGGTTCCAGGATGATCCTCATTGCCCCTTACTGGCCTCGACAAATTTGGTTCCCGTTCCTGCATCATCATCTGCTGGAGCAGCCCTGGAGTCTGGACCCAGTGCCGGACCTGTTGGTCCATCAGTCGGGCGAGCTGCACCAATCCCTTCATTCTCAACCTCACAGCTTGGTTGCTCCACTTCCAACCTTAACCAGGCTTCCGCAGATTTCTCGGCCAGTACGTGAAATCATCCTTTCTTCACATAAATCTACTACCAGACAAACCTATGCTAGTAAGTGGAAATGTTTCTCCTGCTGGGCAGAGACCAGGAATATAGATCCGTTTACAGCCCCTGTCCACACTGTTCTGGATTTTTTGGCAGAGCTCTTTCGAGGAGGTTCATCTTCTGCCACCATTAGAGTCCAATTGGCTGCCATCTCTAATTTTCATGCTGGACTGTCAGAGACCAGCATCATGTCCCATAAACTTTGTAAAGCCTTTCTCAAAGGAACTATATTACTCAGGCCTCCAATTAGAGATCCCCCGTCTCCGTGGGATGTGAACCTTATATTATCCTCTCTGATTCTACCTCCCTTTGAACCTGTGGCCTCCTGTTCTTTAAAGTTAGCTATCACCTCCGCTAGAAGAGTGTCGGAACTTCAAGCCCTCTGCATTTGTCCTCCCTATCTTGTTTTTCACAAGGATAGAGTCTCACTTAGAACTAAACCTTCCTTTTTACCCAAGGTTCCTTCTGAGACGAACCTGAATCAGGCTATTGAGCTTCCTGTCTTTTTTCCTAACTATTCAACCAGAGCTGAACAAAAGCTGCACTTTTTGGATGTTCACAGGCAATTTTATTTGGATAGGACAAAGCAAATTAGGAAGTCGGACCAACTCTTCCCGTCTTATGCTGAGGGCAAGCAGGGCTTGCCAGTTTCTAAAGTATCTTTATCCAGATGGCTGGCTTCAGTCATATCCTTCATTTATCAATTAAGACGCAAAGAACTCCCCGTAAAACCAAAAGCTCATTCCACCAGAGCGTTCGCCACGTCGGTAGCTTTTCAAGCAAAGCTCCCAATGGAATCTATTTGTGCTGCAGCCACGTGGGCCACTCCTCATACCTTTATTTCTCATTACAAGTTGGATTTGGCCTCCAGGAATCGGGCTGAGTTTGGTTCCACTGTGCTCAAGAGTCTGTTCCGATGAGACACCCAGGACTAAGGTGCTAGGGACGCTGTCCCACCCAGCAAGAATGAAGGCGAGATTGACAACTTAACATTAAGAAGTTATGTACCTACCATAACGTTCCATGTTAGTTGTCTTCTTCTCGCCTTCTTTCTTGCGTCCCACCCGCCATCCCCCTAGCCTGGACAGACTGAGAAGAATTCTTCTGAGGCCGTATTCCTCTACTGGACTATTCCTAGGTTATGTCCCCCTCTGTTACCACTGTAGGTAATCCTTATAGTTGGGACAGGTGTCTCCATGGTGTTAGCTTTACCAAACGAGATCTGGGTATTGGACGCCTAGCATTGTGGGATATAGGGAGGGCCTCGAGCCGGTAAATAGCTCTCGAGCTTTGGTATAGGCAGAGTCAGAGCCGAGGATCGGCTTTGAACCCATCCAGCAAGAAAGAAGGTGAGAAGAAGACAATTAACATGGAACGTTATGGTAGGTGCATAACTTCTTATTATTTTCTAAGATATAAAAACTGGGCTAGGCTAGACAGAATTAAAATTTCACAGGAACGTGTGCATCTAATTGAAGGTCTTGATACGTACCCAGTAACTATTTCAGATCATGCGCCAATAGTAGCTAAAGTAAAAACACAAGGTAATGAAATAAAAATGAGACATTGGCGCCTTCCCACCTATCTGTTGAAAAGAGAGGAATTTAAGGAAGGTAGTGGATATTATTCAGGAGCTGTTAGAGAGGATGATAACATTTTTTCTGAAAGTATAGCTATTGAGTGGGATAAAAATAAGGTGGAGTTTAAAAAGTGCAGAAACAAAAGGAAAGGGAGATATATGGTTCAGAAGTAACAAGAATTATTTGGAGGGACTGATAAATGTGAAGGTATTGCAGAACAGGGGGAATCTCGCAGAACAAGAGGATCCGCTTCAGAATGCTAGGCAGAAAGTAAGGGATTACCTCAATAATATGAACAAGCTTGAACAGATTGCTGTTAAGCAACTTTTTTTTGACAACACTAGGGCACAGAAGCTTTTAGCACAATGACTTGGGCAACAGAAAGTAGAAAGGGCTGTCACCAAAGTTAGGGAGCCTATAACAATGAAGGTAATTAGAACCTGTAGATGTATTAGGAATATTTCAGGAATTCTAGGAGTCAGTTTAAAGCAGAGAAATATGAAAATCAAGAAAAGATACAAATGGAAATGTTTATGGAAGAAATATGTCAAGGTTGGAGGTAGATGAGGCTCAATTACTAACTGTTAGGATAGGAGGAGATGAGATAAAAATTGTGATGTATATTCAATTTGCAGGAAAGTCCCCAGGAATAGATGGTATTCCTGTGGAAGTCTGGAAGCTAGGAGTTAAAAAAACTGATTAAAGATCTGGAAGGTTTTGTTTTAATGATATCTTAAGAGGGGGAGAAGTACCACCGTCCTGGAAGAAAGTAGTGGTAGCTGTAATACCTAAAAGAGGGTAAGGATCCATTAGATCCAACTTCATATAGGCCCTTTTCAATACAAAATCATGATTTATAAAGTGTTCAGGTCTATAATGGCTAAAAGAATGGCAAAAGTAATGTCAAAACTGATGTATGTATCACTGTGGTTTTGTAGAGGGAGGCAGAAATTTGACAACATTAACAGAACATTGATCCAGAGGGAAGCAGAGTGTAAGAAAATACCATTGTTGTTAGGTCTTGATGCAGAGAAAGCGTTTGACAGAGTAAGCTGGGACTTCATGAGCAGGGCAATGGAAATATTTGCATTTCCTGAAAAAGTTATAAAGTTAATTAGGAGAATATATGAGGGCTTGGAGTTGAAAATTTAAAGTGGGTGTTGTCCTCTCTAATAACTTCTGCATGGGCTGAGGAACCAGGCAGGGGTGCCCTTTTCCCCTTTATTATTTGCATTATATTTAGAATCATTGGCAAAGAAAATAAGGGACTCAGAAATTCAAGGATACAATTGGTATGGTAGTCAAGAAAAGCTGGCTTTATTTGCAGATGTACCTAAAAAAAAACAGACACAGACATTACAGTGTTATGGAACATTTTGAGACAGTTTCAGATCTTTTCAGGATACAAAATGAATGAAACTAAAACGAAGGCAGTAGCAGTAAATTATGTACTCACATATGAACTTGTTCAGGAGTACCCATGTTTATGGGGACATAACATGAAATATTTAGGAGTATGGTTAAAACTTATTCTCCACACAATCCAGTTGAATCTGATCCAAAAGGCAACAAAGACCAGGTCCACTCTGTAAAAAAAAAAAAAAAAAACTAGGTAATCTTTAATACTCCAGTAAATACAAATAATTGTACAGGATTAAGCACTTTTGTCTTGCAACATGGACTTCTTCAGAATCACCACTGCACAATTTACATGCCATTAAATAATCTGCCCTTAGTAAAAATATGACCGTAACCAACCAATAATCTCACAACCTTAATTAAAAAAAATAAAATTAAAGAATAAAAAAAAGACAAAGTATTGCCAAAATTTACAAAATTTAATTGTTTTCAAAGATTCTGTGCCTGGAACCAAGAGCAAGGAATGCACAGCAATGCCCACTATTCCTCAGATTCTGCAATACTTAACTGAGATGCTTCACAAGGGCCTATCTTTTTCTTCCATAAAAATCCATGCCGCTGCCACTTCAGCTCATTACAACACAGAGCATCCCCTCTGTTTTCTCATCCTCTGCTAAAGCAGTACCTCAGAGGGGCCAAAAATTTAAGACCTCCCAGGAGAGCACCAACTCCTGCATGGGACCGCAATTTTGTTTTGGAAAAACTCACTCTACTCCTTCTGAGCCAGCTGCTACTGCAGACCTAAAATTTCTCTCTTGGGAAAACAGCTTTTCTTTTAGCAGTCACTTCAGCTAGAAGGATTTATGGCAGTGGAGGCTTTCATTATTTTTTACCCGAATAGGGTGGCACTCAGGACCAATCCAGCCTTTATGCCTAAAGTGGTATCTAGTGTGGCCTTTAATCAGACCATTCATCTGCCAACTTTGTTCCCAAATCCACATAACAAGAGTGAGCGGATTCTGCATTTATTGGATGTGCACAGACAACTAAGATTCTACTTAAACGGGACAAAATCTCTAAGAAATTCTGAACAATTACTGGTGGCATTTGCTGCAGGGGCAGAGGGGAAAGGCTATTTCAAAGCAGACTATTTCCAGATGGATAAGCCATTGTATTAGTTTCTGCTATATGCACCATGGTAAACCTGTCCCCAAGGGGATCGGATCTCATTCCACAAGGGCTGCATCTACTTCTGCAGCCTTTTTCAGAGGGGTTCCTACCAGAGACGTTCTAGAAGCTGCTACCTGGAGGCTCAGTTCGTACATTCACCAAACATTACCATTTACCTCTCTTCTCTAAATCCAGGGCCTTATAGCTGCTCCTAATGCTGTATAAATCCATCCTCCCAACCATAGCTTTGGGATTCTACCCAAATGTAATGACTGCAACAGTGAAACATGAAGAACATAGTACAATTGTGTACACTTACCATAAATGTAGATGTTCGAGTGTATTCATTGTTGCAGTCCTGGTTACCCTCCCTCCAGCCCCGTTTTTTTCTCTAACTATACCTCTCATTTCTGTTACTATCTTTAAAAGCCTTTTTGGTGTATTTTCTTGTGTTTGGAGCTATATGTTTTGTGTTTTTTATTCTACATATATATGTATTTATATATTTTGCTCCCCATTTGGGGGGGCACCTGACATCTGTGGCAAGAAAAACTGATGTAATGGCGTCAACTGCATGTTTTAAACCCCTGACTACCTGACATCGTGGAAGAAGCGACAGCAACCGACGCAGGACCCAAGACTTTGTTAATCAGGCCGACTGAGGGCAACCTGCCAGCAGATTACCTAAATGTAATGACTGCAACAGTGAATACACTCTAACATCTACATTTATGGTAAGTGTACACAACTGTACTTTTCTAAGGCCCAGGGTACAAACTACACCTAAAGAACCAATGACTCCAGCTCAGGCACATGCTTCCATGCCTCAGTCTCAAATGCTTTAAATGTCGGAAGACCTTATTATGCTTATTAGGGGAAGTCAGGCTACCCCTTCCAAAAGAGAGACTTGTCCCAAGTAGTTTTATCTGAACAGGAGTCTGACTCTGAGGCTTCTGAATATGAAGACATGCAACCCCTCTCTGCTTATGAGGATTCTGATGCAGAGGAATCCATTCCTTCTGCCTCTCCACCTGAGGATTTTTTATTTGGTGAAACCCTACATATTTTAAGGAAGCATTTACAGTGGGAATGTCAGGACTGTCCTCAGTCAAAAAACAGACTCGGGGAATTCTTAGTTTTACCCCACCACAGACCTTTAGCCATTCCTCCTGTCCTGGAAGTTGTGGATGATGATTTTATGGAATCCAGTTAAACTCCTGACACCCTTCCTCCTGCTCCCAGGTACTACAGAGTCCCTGACTCTCACAAATTCCTTTTCAAAAATCCTACTATTGACCCAGAGGTCATCTCCCAAGGACCTAAAGGAATTAAAGCATTAAAGCAACCTCCACTAAGAATCCCACCCCCTCAGACAGGGATTCCCGAGCTTTAGACAGATGGGGTAAAAACGTATACACTTCTGCAACTCTTGCTATTAGAGCACTAAATTGTCAGTTCCACATGCTGAAATATCAGCAGCATACCATGGAACTCCTCAAACAAAAAATATCTTCCTTTCCTGCTTGTGCAGAAAGTTATGAATTGCAAGAGCTTATGCATTCTGCAA
Organism: Protopterus annectens; assembly: GCF_019279795.1. Taxonomy (NCBI): domain Eukaryota; kingdom Metazoa; phylum Chordata; order Ceratodontiformes; family Protopteridae; genus Protopterus; species Protopterus annectens. Next base: position 375,970,373 of record NC_056739.1, on the reverse strand, counting down.
GCCACGTTACTAAGCACACCTTGGAATATGGCTTTGATGCCCTAGAAGCATCTTGCAAACCAGCAGTCACTGCTTCTGTCCTTAGAAGGCATGCTTGGCTTAAGGAACAGACCTTGCCAGATGGAAAAAAAAGATAAATCTATGCAGACAGACTATTTACAGGTCCAGCCTCCTTGAGGTTCAGTAGGCATTGCCCCACCAGGCCATCTTAGCCAGGACCCAGGGGAAGCAGACCCCCCCAGACAGCAGTCCCAGGGAATGCAGAGATCTAAGCAATGGAGTTCCTCCTCTTCAAACACAGGGAGTGCTAAGCCCACCCCCTTATGGTAAGAACTCACAATGATTTTACACCTTCACCCCTTACCTCTGCCCACCTGCTCGTGCCCCTAGGAGGAAAACTCTCCTTCCATGCAAACAACTGGGCCTCTATTACCAACGACCGATGGGTCCTCAACATAGTGTCCCAGGGGTACAAATTTTATTTCCACACACTGCTAACCCCGAAAGGGTTCCCAGATCTTTCTCCAAAGCAGTGGTAAAAGCAAGTCCATTTCCTGCTCTCCATAAGGACAATACAGCTTGTTCCTGCAGACCACATAGGCCAAGGTTTCTATTCCAAACTCTTTCTGGTACCCAGAAAAGAGGGCACCTGGCGCCCAATCCTCTATCCATTCTAAACACATTTCTGGTGATACCAAAATTCAAAATGCTCACCCTCCAGCAGTTTCTTCCCATGCTTTCTAAGGATGCTTGGTTAGCCACTCTCTAGACCTAAAAGAGGCCCACCTACACATCCCAGTCAGGGAATCTTGCAGGAAATATCTGTGTTTCAGGGCAGGATCTATGCACTTTCAGTTATCTGTGCTTCCCTTTGGCTTATCCACCGCTCCCACAGTTTTCACAAAATGCCTGGCTCCAGCCATTGCTTTTTGCAGACAAAGAAATATTCAAATTTACTCCTACTTAGACTATTGCCTGATTCAGGCAGACAGTCAGGAAAAGCTGTTGCAGCACCTGACCTTTGTAAAAGACCTACTGACCTCCCTGGGGTATACTATCAATGAAAAGAAATCAAAAACTAGTCCCCACACAAAAAAAAAGTTGTATTCCTCGGAGCAAGCCTGAACACAGCATCTCAGATGGCATTCCTTACTCCTGAAAAAAAAGCCTATCTGACAGGCTACATCTCTGAGCTAGTCACCATAACCCAGTAATCCGCAAGGAAAATCCTGCAAGCTCTAGGGTTCATGGCCTCCTTTATTCTACTTATCCCATATGCCAGACTGCATATGAGGAAACTGCAGTGGTACCTAAAAAGCCTTTGGTGTCAACACTCAAGCCCTGGAAACTCATACCTATGATACCCTGTCTAAGGAAAAATTTTCTTTGGTGGGCAGCAGCATGCAACCACAACAGGGGACTTCCTTCTCACAACCCACTCCACCCAGACTCTCGCCACAGACCCTTCCAACTATGCCTGGGCTGCACACCTGGACGGCAGGTGCATTCAGGGCCATTGGAGGCCAAATCAAATACATCTGCACATCAACCAAAAAGAGATGCTAGCTGTTCAGCACACCCTGACAGCTTTCAAACCCCTGCTGTCCCTGGGGCCTCTAGTGGTCAAAACAGACAACACCACAGTGGTGTGGTATATCAACAAGTAGGGAGTGGTGTGGTATATCAACAGTTAGGGAGGGACTCACTCTTATCCTCGCTGGAGGCTCGCCATTACCCTTTGGCACATGGCCTCAGCCATGCAAATACACCTGCTAGCACAATTCCTGCCAGGCTCACTAAACTCTCTGGCAGACAACTTGAGCAGAAACCTGCTAGACCCACACGAGTGGCAACTAGACCATGGAACCTTCAACCTTGTAACCCAGAAATTAGGCACCCCGAAGGTGGACCTCTTTGCCTCCCACTCCAAATCCTGCGCCAGGGAACCTCGCAGCAAGGCCTGGAAAGTGGATGCTCTATCCTTCCAATGGGTAAACCTCTCCATCTATGCATTTCCCCCTCTACCACTCATTTCAAGGGTACTGCTCAAAATAAGGGAGGAAAAGCCAAGGACAATCTTGATTGCTCCAGACTGGCCACGGCAGCACTTGTACCCACTGCTGCGCAGCCTGTCACCCCTGCCACTATGGCACCTACCTCAGATCTCAGCACTCCTTACCCAGATCCATGGAGAATTCATGCATCCACAATTGCAGACCCTGAACCTGGCAAACAAGTCCTGGATGTTGTATGTGAGGCCAGACTCCCCAGCACTAGAAAATCCTATCCTGACAAGTGGAAAAGGTTTTGCACCTGGATCCAGGCTAAGGGAGCCGAAATAGCACAGTCCTCCCTACTTCTCATCCTGGATTACCTAGCAGACCTACTACACAGGGGTCTATCCTTCTCTTCTATTAAAATTCATTCCTCTGTCATCATCTCTGCTCATTACAGCACAGAGCCACCTCTATTCTCACACCCTCTCATCAAACAGTTCCTAAGAGGGGCTAACAACTTAAGGCCACCCAGAAGAGCTCCTACCTCAGCTTGGGACCTTAACTTTGTGTTGGAAAAGCTCACCCTACCTCCCCCTTGAGCCTGCAGCTTTAGCAGAGTTAAAATTCCTCTCTTGGAAAACCGCCTTGCTTCTGGCCATTACTTCAGCTAGAAGAGTTTCAGAGCTACAAGCACTCATGGCTGTAGAGCCCTTCATCATTTTCCATGCTGACAGGGTCTCTCTCAGGACTAACCCATCCTTCATGCCTCAAGTGGTGTCCAGTGTGGCTTTCAACCAATCCATTCATTTGCCCACCTTTTTCCCTAACCCACAAAACAAGGAGGAAAGAATTCTGCACTCTCTCTGGATGTGCACAGACAGCTCAGATTCTATCTGGATAGGATTAAATCTTTTAGAAAAACTGACCATTTGCTAGTCAGCTTCACAGCAGGGGCAAAGGGGAAAGCCATATCCAAACAGTCTCCAAATGGATAGCACACTGCAGCCATTTCTGCTACAAACGGCATGGGAAACCACCCACAAAGGGGCTCAGGATGCATTCCACCAGGGCAATCTCCACTTCTGCAGCTTTTCTCGGAGGGGTCCCCACCAGGGACATCCTGGAGGCTGCAACATGGACTTCTGTTCATACCTTCACCAAGCGTTACCACCTGCCTATCTTCTCCATATCCAGGACAGGCTTTGCCACCGCAGTCTTGCAGGGCATCCTAGCCAGCCCCCAGTCTTCTTGACTGCCCTCCACCCTTTTCTTCAGCTTTGGGAATCAGCCCAAGTGTGATGACTGCAACACTGAAACATGAAGAACATAGTACAGTTGTGTACACTTGCTATAAATGTAGATGTTCGAGTGTATTCACTCTTGCAGTCCTGTTTTCCCACCCTCCATCCCCCTTGTCTTTCTCTTCCTCTCTCCTTACAGGGGATTTTTGGTATTTACTTTCTACTGGTGGTCTTCCACCAATACTTAGCTTCCTATTTGGGAGCTACTGACAGTTGGGGCAAGAAAAACTGATGTAATGGCATTGGCTGCCTGATTTTATACCACTGATGACCTGACGTCAGTCCTGGAGCAACAGCAACTGATGCAGAAATACTAAGCCTCTGATATTCGGACCAACTGAGGGCTAGCCTCTGGTATTAGAGCCATCTGAGGGCTACCCCTGGCAGGATATCTCAAGTGTGATGACTGCAACAGTGAATACACTCTTAACAGCTACATTTATGTTAAGTGTACACAACTGTACTTTATGCCTTTCATCATTAAGCTGCTTTCATGGTAGAGCAGCCAGGTTCCACTCTGAGAGTGCCTCTCTTTTTATTCTTTTTTTCATGCCAAGATCTGTCTGATCTGGAGTTGGGGGGTTTTGTTCAGAGGACATTGGAATCCAAAATGTATGACTTTGTAAGAAAAGAAGGGATCACATTGATAAAAGTTGGACTAAGGCACTTATATTTTAGTATTTCATTGTCTGCATCACCTTTGAACTCTGGATCTTCACAGAGCGTTTGGCAGTTGTGTGGTATATTAACAAACCGGGTGCTTAAAGTCTTGTCTGTGCAGGTTGGCTTTGATGGCTTGGAAATTGCAGTTCAACCTACACTTCTTTTTCTCCAGGCTTTGTATATACCTTAATGGAGAAACACAGTAGCAGACCCTTTGAACAGATCGAGAGCAGATCCTCTCAAGTGGATATTAGTACAGAGGTCTTAATGGACATCACTTATTATATAGATCGTTTTGCCTTCGTACATAACCGACCACTCTGGCTGCTTTGTTCATGACTACCATGTTCTCAGGAATGGAGAATATACACTGTGATATTTCCTTGGAAAATTGGGTTTCTTTATGCTTTTCCTCTGCTTCCTTTGAGTCCAGATGTCCTTTTCAAGCTCAAGAAGGTAAAACCAAAAATTGTCTTGACTCCCTTTTGGCCCAGGCAGCATTGGTTTCCCCCTTCTATTTCATCTGGCCAGTGGCGAGCATCACAAGTTACCTCCTAAGATGAACTTGATTCCGCAGAACAAAGGCTTCTTAATTCATCCCATCTTTCAGACTTTGACGCTTTGGGTGATGGTGCTTTACTTCCCTTTTAGGCACCAGTTATCTGTGGACATTAAGGTTGTAAGGAGACTAGAAAATCTTTTGCCTCCAACCAGAAACTGTTTTCTGTTTGGTGCCTTGGACAGATTCAGGACTCTCATAAATGGGTATTCGTAATATTCTAGTTATTATTTGTGAGTTGCTAAATACTGGGCTGCCATTCTCTTCTGTCAAATATTAAGTATTAGCCATTTCTGCTCATCTGCCTTTGGATCTACCACTTACATCTTGCTTTGAGGTAAAACATTTTTTTAAAGCCATTCTGCATACTAGATCACTAAGAAGACATTTTCCTCTTCCCTGAGATTTGAACTGTATTGTGGAAAAGCTTTTTTGTCCATTTTTTAACCTGCTGCCTCTGCTTCTATAGTTTTCTAATTGTGAAACTGTTCTTTTAGTGACTTTGGCTTCTCTTAAGTGGGTTTCAGAGCTGCAAGCCGTTATGGCTGTTCCATGTGTTCTCATCTTTCATTAGGATCAGATTATTCTGTTTAGTATTGATCCTTTTGTGCCAAAGGTGATTAATGCGCTGTCCTTGAATCAGATCATTAACTTTCCTATTTTTTTTTACATGGGTCCAGAGATCCAAGAGGTAGCTTGGCAGCCTGCCTCCCAGGTGAGGGACAGCTTGCCACTTTATAGGTTCACAGGTAGGTACTAGGCTATCGGCCCAAGGTTCTACGTAAGCCTACCCAACAAGGTTCCCTGGCTTACTTCACCCAAGAAAGTTATTTTCCTGTGCCACTGACGAGCAGAGACACATAAGTGATCCCCGGGGTGTATTTCCTATTTCCCATCCACTCATCAAGATTTTTCTTGATGAGTGCTAATGAAGAACTTTGCTTGACATAGATGGGTAGCCTGATGTTCTTCGTGTTTCACTGTTGCAGTCATTACATTTGGGTAATCTGCTGGCAGGTTCCCATCAGTCAGCCTGATTAACAAAGTCTTGGGTCCTGCATCGGTTGCTGTCCCTTCTTACATGATGTCACGTCGGCAGGGATATAAAACATGCAGAAGACTCCTGCATCGGTTGCTGTCCCTTCTTACATGACGTCACATTGTCAGGGATATAAAACATGCAGCAGACTCCATTACATCAGTTTTTCTTGCCGCACAGTGCCCAAAGCAGCAAGTGCCGATCGGCCGACTCCTGAAATTTTCATTTTCGAGTTTCAGATCCGAAGTCTTGAACTAAAAAGCTAAGTACCCCGTTGGGGAAACATTTTCTTGCTCCTTACTGATGTCAGTAAAAGTTAATAATTGTATTACTTGTGGGAAGCAAATACCTCATAAGGATTTTCATTTGTACTGTATTCCTTGCCTAGGCCCTGACCACAACGTACCTTGCTGTCAGTTTTGCGCTTTATTTAATCAACACACTATCAAATGTCGGTACATTTTTGCTTCTACATATTTTGGCTCAAGCTTTAATTATCCAGAAATGTCGTCAGTTAGCAATCCGACTACCGGTATACCTAAAAAAAAAACGCAAAGAAAAAGACAGGCCATTTAGGTCCAAAACTGTCGATGACTCTTCTAAGCCAGTCGCCAGTTCGCCAGTACTCGGTGAGGCGCTTTCGCAGCCCCTGATACCCGCTACTTCTGATTCGCAGGCCTCTGTTGAGACCCATTCAGAGTCCAGTATGCCGCAAGATGCTTCAATTATGGAACCTGCGGATGTCTGTACCTTGGATGGGTCCGGAGCTGCTGTGCAGGCACTGGCTTCTGAGGGTGTTTTTCAGGCCTACAAATTTGTATATTAGACAGACGCCATCTTCAAAACCAAGGCCAAAATCTTGACCTATGCCTAAAAAAATGACGCCTGGGCCACATGTGCAGGCCCTTATGCCTAAAAAAACAAACCATCAAAATGGCTGAAGATTTAATTACTCTGATCAGGGGTAGCCAACCCCCCCCCCCCCCTTCTAAGAGGCCTAGGCAAGACATTGATTATGAATCTTCTGAACAGGATTCTATTTCTTCTGACTCTTCTAATGAACAGGAATTGTCTATACCTACTTATGAGGACTCTGATGCAGAAGATTCCATTCCTTCTGCTTCTTCCACTGAGGATTTTTCTTTTGGGGGAACTTTACATAGCTTAAGGGAGCTTTTCCACTGGGAAAGTCAGGATTTCTCCGAGTCTAAAAAGAGACTTGGGGATTTTCTTCTTCTTCCTCGGCATAGGCCTTTGCCTATACCTCCTGTTCTAGACATTGTTAATGATGTTTTTTTCAGAATCTAGTATGGCTCCTGATTCTCTGCCTATGGCTCCTTGCAAGTCAGACAGATACTACAGGGTTCCTGACTCCCGCAAATTCCTTTTCAAAAATCCTGTTGCAGATCCTGAAACCATTTCTCAGGGTCCCAAGGGCATTAAGGCTTATACTGCTAAAAATCTTACACCTTCTGATAGAGATGTCAGGGCAATGGATAGATTGGGTAAGAAGGTTTACACTTCTGCAACCTTGGCAATCGGGGCTTTAAACTGTCAATTTCATATGCTAAAATATCAACAGCATATCATGGGACTGCTTAAACAGAAAATGATGATAATTTCCTACTGTGTGGAAAACAAAGATTTACAGGATTTATTGTATTCAGCTGAACAGGTTGGAAAACCTACTTTGCAATGTGGTTTTGATTCTTTGGAGGCCTCTTGCAGGGCTGCTGTAACTGGGTCTGTGCTAAGAAGGCATGCTTGGCTCAAAAAGCAAAATCTGCCTGATTTATGTTAAAGCAAAATTGTTGGATGCTCCTTTACAACAGGACCATATCTCTTTGGTAATAAGGCTGAAGAAGTTTTAAAAAAGATGGATGATAAAGCTAAATCTATGCAAACTGTGAAAGATTTCTTACAAGTGCAACCTCCAAGATTTAGTAGGCACTGGCCTACTAAGAACTGGTTCTTTCCAGTTCCTTCGAGAGCCACTCAAGTCAAACCCAGACATTCCAAAGGCTCCAAGTTTCAGTCACAAGGGACTTTCAGAACAAAACGATGGGGTGCCTCCTCTTCCAAATCTGGAAACAACAAGACACCTCCCTATGGTAAGCAGTCTCAGTGACTTCCCTTTACACTTACCAAGCACTTAACTTTTAGCCGCTCCTTTGGGGGGGGGGGACTGGATCTTCATGCAAGAAAATGGCAACTTATAACCCAGGACAAATGGGTTTTAAATGTAGTATCCCAGGGATACAGATTTCATTTCCACATGTTGCCAATTCCAAACGGATGGCCAGACCTGCCCCCAAATTAGTGGGCAGAGACCCAGAAACAAGTACTTTCCCTCATGAGCATGGGGGCTATTCAACCAGTACCAGCAGAGGAAAAGAGACAAGGTTTCTATTCAAGACTTTTCCTGGTACCCAGAAAAGACAAATCATGGCATCCAATTCTGGACTTGTCTACTCTAAACACCTTTCTGGACATTACAAAATTCAAGATGCTGACTCTTCACCAATTATTTCCTATGCTAGGCAAAGATGCCTGGTTGGCAACTCTAGATTTGAGGCTTACCTGCATATCCTAATCAGGGAATCTTGCAGAAGATACCTCCACTTCAAAGCAGGCTACTTGCATTACCAGTTCTCTGCACTGCCCTTTGGCTTATCTACTGCGCCCAGGGTTTTTACAGAGTGCCTGGCTCCAGTAATTGCATTTTGCAGACAAAGAAATATTCCAATATATCCATACCTGGATGATTGTCTAATTCAGGCAGAAAACAAGGACATTCTCCTAAACCGTCTGGCATTTCTAAAAAGGGTTCTAACCTGTCTAGGGTACACTATAAATGAAAAGAAATCACAACTGGTATGCTCTCAAAAAAATTACATTCCTGGGTGCATGGTTGAATACAGCTGCCCAGTGCCCAGATGGCTTTCCTTACGCCAGAGAAGCAAATTCATTTGGTGACTTACTTCAAACAGGTGGCCACAAAAACCCTGCTTTCTGCAAGGCAAATACTGCAAGCCTTGGGGTTCATGGCCTCCTGCATTCTTCTAATTCCGTATGCAAGACTGCATATGAGGAAACTTCAGTGGTACTTAAAACGTCTGTGGAGTCAGCATTGTCACAGCCTGGAAACAATGATTCCTATCATACCTTGCCCGTAACTAGAGTTCCTATGGTGGGCAGAGGCCTGCCACCAAAACTAGGAACTGCCATTCACACCACCCCCTGCCGCCCAAACCCTAGCTACAGACGCATCAGACTCTGCTTGGGGGGGGGTACATCTGGCAGAGAAGTGCATTCAGGGCAAATGGAGCCCAAATCAAATGCACCTTCATATCAATCAAAAAGAAATGCTAGCTGTACAGAATGCACTGACAGCCTTCAAGGACTACCTTCATTCAGGACAATTAATGATAAAGACAGACAACACCATGGTTATGTGGTACATAAACAAGCAGGGGGGTACACACTCCCTACCTCCTTTGCAGACTAGCCATGGCATTGTGGAACACGGTCTTGACCTGTCAAGTACAACTACAAGCTCAATTCCTGCCAGGAAAGCTGAAAACTCTGGCAGACGAACCAAGCAGAAATCTCATGGACCAACACGAATGGAAATTGGAACCACGGATTTTCAACATGTTGACAGCAAATGGGGGAGCCCAGACATAGTTCTGGGGTGAGGCAAAAAGATCTGTCAGTTGGACAAATTTTGCTCAAAAACTCATTACAAAAAAGCCTGGAAAGTGGATGCTCTGTCATTCATCTGGAAAAACCTATCAGTCTATGCCTTTCCCCCTCTGCCTCTGCTCTCCAAAGTTCTACTAAAAGTCAAACAGGACAAACCAAAAATGATTTTGATTGCTCCAGACTGGCCTCGCCAACACTGGTACTCATTGCTGCGCAATGTGTCACAACTTGCACCGTGGCACCTGCCTCAGACACCTTACTGTCTCAGCAGAACAACCAAATTTTGCACACTCTGCTCCAAACTTTGAATATTGCAGTGTGGTTAATCACCTAAATTCACCCTTAGCATCCCTCAGCAAACCTGTGATGGATGTCATTTTGGAGGCGAGAAGGCCTAGTACTAGAAAATCTTATGCTGACAAATGGAAAAGATTCTGCGTCTGGAATCATTCTCTAGGGATAAGCACAGCAGTGCCCAACATTCCTCAGATTTTACAATACCTAACTGAGATGCTTCACAAGGGCCTGGCCTTTTCTTCCATAAAAATCCATGCCTCAGCCATTTCAGCTCATTACAACACAGAACCTCCCATCTTCTCTCCTCCTCTGCTAAAGCAGTATCTCAGAGGGGCCAAAAACCTAAGACCACCCAGGAGAGCTCAAACCCCTGCCTGGGACCTCAATTTTGTATTGGAAAAGCTCACTCTCCCTCCTTTCGAGCCAGCTGCTACTGCAGACTTAAAATTTCTCTTCTGGAAAAGAGCTTTCCTTTTAGTAGTCACTTCAGCTAGAAGGATTTCTGAATTACATGCTCTTATGGCAGTGGAGCCTTTCATCATTTTTCATGCGGACAGGGTATCTCTCAGGACCAATCCATCCTTCATGCCTAAGGTGGTATCCAGTGTGGTTCTTAATCAGACCATTCATTTGCCAACTTTCTTTCCCAATCCACAGAACAAGGGGGAGCGGATTCTGCATTCTTTGGATGTACGCAGCCAACTTAGATTTTACTTAAACAGGACAAAATCTCAAAGAAAATCTGAACAACTGCTGGTGGCATTTGCTGCAGGGGCAGAGGGAAAGGCTATTTCAAAGCAAACCATTTCCAAATGGATAAGCCATTGTATTCGTTTCTGCTATATGCACCATGGAAAAACTATCCCCCAGGGGATCGGATCCCATTCCACCAGGGCTGCATCTACTTCTACAGGCTTTCTCAGATGTGTTCCTACCAGGGACATTCTAGAAGCTTCTACCTGCAGCTCAGTTCATACATTCACCAAACATTACCATTTACCACTTTTCTCTAAATCCAGAGCTGGCTTTGCCACTGCTGTCCTGCAGGGCCTTGTAGCTGGTTCTAATGCTGTATAATTCCCTCCACCCAACCTTAGCATTGGGAATCTACCCAAATGTAATGACTGCAACAGTGAAACACTAAGAACATAGTACAGTTGTGTACACTTACCATAAATGTAGATGTTAGTGTATTCACTGTTGCAGTCCTGGTTACCCTCCAGCACCCTATTTTTCTCTGGCTATACCTCTACTTTTCTTTCACTATGCTTAAAAGCCCTTTTGGTGTATTTGCTTTTGGGATTGGAGGTTTATTTTTTGTGTTTTTAATTTTATTTGCTCCCCATTTGGGGGGCACCTGACATCTGGGGCAAGAAAAACTGATGTAATGGCGTCGGCTGCATGTTTTATACCCATGATGACCTGACGTCATGGAAGAAAGGACAGCAACCAACTGAGGACCCAAGACTTTAATCAGGCTGACTGAGGGCAACTTGCCAGCAGATTACCCAAATGTAATGACTGCAACAGTGAATACACTTGATAAGTGTACACAACTGTACTTTCCAGAGTATGGAAAGTCTCTGGGACAGGAATCTATCTAATCTGACAAGGTTTAGGTCCCTAGAGCCTATAGCTCTGAGGGATTGGGATTTCTTTAGGTGTAGCATGTCCAACAGCTCTGGGTTTGACATAGCTTTGTATGTTAGGCAGAGATCACCTCGGAATAGGCGATATGCTATGGAGTAAAGCTAGAGTTTTTTGAGGCTGTCTGTGTATGGCATTTGTTTGAGGCCAGTAATCCTCTTTGTGAGGTACTTCTGACTTCTGTGGCCTTTCCAGCTGCTGCAGATGTCTTGTGAGGTACATTCCAAAAGGGGCATTGTACTCCTATAATGGGTCTAATGAGTGTCGAGTAGAGGGGAACAATGACCTCTTTTTTTTTTTTTTTTTTCCTGAATGAGAAACTTTTATGATGGTGTGCCACGTAATAGGAATTCCTGACTACTGTGGCGATGTGACTATCAAAGGAGAGACTACTGTCCACCTGGGTCCCAAGGTCTCTTATCACACATTTGGTGTTAAGTAGATTGCTGCCTATGTGGTAGTTCATAGGTACAGAGTTTTTACCAAAGGGGTGACACTGCACTTTTTGGCATTGAGCTTAAGGCCATGGCTCTGACACCAGGCATCTGTCTCAGCGAGGCCCTTCTGTAGGATGTCCACATCATTTAGGGACTTGACTATGGCTCCTAGTTTGCAGTTATCTGCGAACTTCATTAGCCAGAGGCCTTCTGTGTTAGCCTGTACTTCAGAGAAGTAGATAAACAGGAAAGGTCCCAGGACGGAACCCTGTGGTACTTCACTTGTCACTGCTTTGAGGTCAGATTTGGAGTCTGCAACTTTTACAGTGTGGGTTCTGTCAGTGAGCCAGTTGGCATCCCATCTTGTGACTTGGGGATTTATACCTAGTTTAGTGAGTTTAGCTATATTCCAGAATGGGAGATGGTGTCAAAAGCCTTGACGAGGTCAAGATGGGCTGTGTGAACCACCTTACCCTCATCTGTGGCTTTGGTGACTGCCTCAAAGAAGTCGATCAGGTTCAGGAGGCATGATCTGCCTTTCACAAACCCTTACTGGGTGGGATCCAGAGTTTGGAGGTTACTAATGTCTTTGAGTTCCATGTTGATACGTTCCATGGCCTTGCAGACCAGGCTCGTCAGGCTAATAGGTCGAGAGTTCCTGGGATCAGTGGTGGGCTCCCCCTTTGTGGAGTGGGATAACTGTTGCTGTGCACCATTCAATGGGCACAAAGCCTGATGCGAGGCTATTATTGAACATGGTGTTTAAGTGGGGAGCCAGTTCGTTCTGAAGTTCGTGTAAAACGCAGCCTGGGATGTTGTCCGGTCCCATGGATGCTGTGTTTTTGGCTTTAGAGAGTGCAGCTTTTACCTGCATAGTTGTGATTACAGGGACTCTGCATTCTTCCTGTATAGATATGGGCCCTTTAGGGGGTGTGTGTGGGGGGGTAAATGTGGGGGGGTAAAGTTAGCACTGAACCTGTCTGCCAGGATGTTGGCAATATCAGTTGGTTCTGTAATAATTGTGCCATTGTGCTGTAACTCTGAACAGATCTGGGTGTTGCCATCGAGATTCTTGACATAGCTATAGAATGCTTTGTGGTTGTCTTTAGAATTAGTGGAGATTTTGTTTTCGTAGCTAGCTTTGGAGGATCTTATAAGGGATTTCAACTTCTTACTGAGGCTGACCAGGGAGCTCCTCCACTCATGGGATTTTATTCTCTTTTGCAACAGTTTCTTCCTTCTGTTGTACAGTTTGTTTATGGCAGGGGACCACCAGATTGGCTTCCTTTTTTTAGAGGATAGCGTCTTGGTTCTGTTTGGGATAGCACGATCCATGCACTTGTGTAAGTGCTTATTAGAGTGCATTTGTGTAGGATTCAGCAGTTGTAACTGTATTGTCCATTTGCATGGGTGTCATGAAGTTCGCCACTTCTGTCTTAAGCATGAAGTTGGCTTTGGAGAAATTTTTTACTTGTGGTCGGATCGGACCAACGAGGAGTTGATTTCAGGTGTGGAATACCGGTCACTCATGTTGGTGATGACTAGGTCTAGGATATTGTTGCCCCTGGTAGGGGTGTGGATAAGTTGATCCAGGGCATTGGAGTTTATGAATTCCAGAAAGCGTTGAGTTAAGGAGTTGGTACACGAGTGGTTTTCCCAGTTAATTGTGGGGTAGTTGAAGTCGCCCATTATTAGGGTGTTGGGTTGAACCCTAATATTTTCCAGTACATCAAGAAAAGAGGAGTGTGAATCCTGGGGCATGGTGGGGGATCTGTAGCAAGGTACAATTTGGATTGCAGTTTTGGCCAGAGTTAGTTGCACTTGGATAACCTCGGATGCGTTATGATGAGCAGATAGCCTGGAGGTGTTGATATCCTTAGTGAATATGGACACACCTCCGCCTTTGGTGCTTCCGTCCAGGTTACATGGCTGAAAAGTGTGGTATGAGTTATAGCCGGGTAGTGCAGGGGTGCTCTCTGGAGCCTTGAACCAGGTCTCAGTCACTACACAGATATCGATGTTCTCCATTTTAAGGAGTGCCTCGAGTGAGTGCATTTTGAGATTTAGACTTCTAGCATTGAGTACCATTACCCTCTCAGTTTTTGCTTGCCTGTTCCAGTGGTGAATTTGTCATTTGAACCTTGCCTAAAAAAGGCACTATAGGGGCGGCAAGAGCCTTAGCCAGTATCCAGAATCCCAGGGGCGACAGGTGCAGGCCATCTCTGGCAATGCATCGTGGTCTGTCGACCACGTCATCCCAAGCAGACTGATACTGGATCCCCTTATAATGACACCAGAAGCTTAGCCAATTGTTGAAGTCGATCATTTTGCCCTTGTACTGCGGTATCATTCTGGGCGATGGCAGAAAGCTACTCAGGGCTAGGGTTATACCTGCCTGGGCTACATGATCGGAGAGCTCTTCCATGTGTCTTTTCATGTAGTCCAGGGAGGTACGTGTCAGGTCATTCACACCAACATGGACAGTGACAGAGTCATATTTGTACTTGTTGTGGAGTGACCTGAGTGCGTGGGTTATGTGGTGGATCCTGGCACCCGACAGGCAGCTGACAGTAACCTTCTCCTTGTTTAGCCTGGTGAGTGGGACATCAGTGTGCCTGACTATAGAGTCACCTATGACTAGTGTGTTGGGTACGTTGTTTTGCCTTATTGGCTGTGGTCGAGTGGCACACTGAGTCTGTGGGCTATGTGTCATTTGGGTTGCGTTGGGGGATGGAGGTTGCTTGTGTTTCTGCTTTGGAGGTCTCTGTTGCTTAGACAGATTTTTATTGAGAGCCTCCACAAATGTTTTTGTGTTACTACGTGTGGGTTTTGATGGTGTAGATTTAGTGAAGACTATGTGATGAGTGTGGTGTGGTGCAAATGTTTATCTTCTCCTCATGACTGTCAAGTTCAGTCTTGGTTGGAGAGAGCTTTACCTCCAGTTTGGCTAGATAATTGCATCTCTCACAGGTTGTAGTGTTGGTTGGTAGGAGGAGAGGGTTGTCTATGTACATGAGGCAATTTCTGCATTGCCTCAAGTTGCCCAGATTCATCAGATAGACAGGAGAGAACACTGGGAGCTGACCCTTGGTCATACCTGAATAAAAAACTATTTTCCTCTAGATAAGTGAGGAAAGTGAGTACAAGAGCTGTTTTTCTCTAAGCAAGTGAGAAAAGTAAGTACAAAAACTGTTTTCTTCTAGGTAATGTGGAAGATTGAGTGCTATAGTAATTAGTAGCTTATTTAGTGCTTACAAGTTCTGAACAAGTGCTGAGCACAAATACACATTTAAGTGCTAAAACTAAGACTCTATCTGCACTAGACAAGTTACAGGACAGAAGCAAGTGCAAATGCAGGCTTTCAAATCAGAAAGTTGAGAGAGATGGAAGAGATTGCCCAAATGGCCAATAACTACAATTTCTGGGCCAGAACCACTCCTTATGTGGTAGACAGGTTACCTAGTGCTTACCACTCCCACTGATAAGCTAGAAGGCTTCCCTCCATCACAAAAAGGCCTGGGTGGCTCAGAAGCTTACGCACACTCCTGGATACAGCAAATCTGTATCTGGAACACTAGTTATAGGAAAGGTAGGAAACGGGCTTAGTTTTTTTTTTACAGAAAAGTAGCAAAAACAGTGCAAGCTAGCACACTTGAGTATGTAGCAATATTAGACCAAACACAGTTTAAAAAATTTAATTAAATTAAAAAGGACCAAAAGCAAGTGCAGAAAGAGTTTTAGGTAGAATGTGGTAGAGATGGGACTGGGGGAGTGTCCCAGATCAAATCTACAGTGGGGCGGGCAACTGCAAAAGCCACCAAATGTAAACTACAAGCCAAAAATAGGGAAGGTGGGTGGGACAAAACAGTTTCAACAGAGATCTAAGCAACAACTAACAGTACAAACTCTAAAACCAAAACAATATACTCAGCTCTGTATATTTGCAGATAGATTGGAAAGCAGTCTGTCAGAACAGGGAGACAACAGTTTCAACAGAGATCTAAGCAACAATTAAGAAACTCTAAAACCAAAAAATACACTCGGCTCTGTATATTTGCAGATAGATTGGAAGGCAGTCTCTCAGAACACAGGTTCCAGCAATTAAATGCAGGCTGTTCCTAACCGGTCTAATTTTATGCAACTCCCTCTTCTTGCTTGGGGATTCTTCACAGGGTGGGGGTGGTGGCTCCACTGTTGTGGATCCCCTTGTACATGCCAGCCTGGTAAGCTGTGAACAGCACAAGCTTCGTTGCCTGGGTGAGGCAGTTGTTGGTCAGGTGATAGAGAAGCGCCTGTGGCCTTCTCCAGCAGGTGCAGGACTTGCTGACCTGATTGGCACGGACCATTCACCCACCGGAGGCCTCCAGTTCCACAGCATTTGGGGACCTCTCATCAAGGTACATCAGAAAGGCGGATGATAGAGGTCATCTGGACTTGGTTGAGATCTGCAGTTCACTTCTCCTCAATCTCCCTTTTTATGTTTATCTGACTTCCATCAATCCCTCCCCATCATCGGCCAACTGTAGTGTTCTCGTTTAGGTTACATTTTGTGAAATTTGTCTGTCATTTTATGTTTTGTGAAATCCTTAGCCCTTAAAAGTTTGTCCTCCAACTTCATCCCTTATTCTTTCCCTAACTTTCTGTTTTTAAAATTTGGAAAAATGGATGTCTGTTCTCCACAAAAACATGATGTTCCTCTTCTCCAACCTCCTCCAGTACAATAAACTTATGGGACACAGAATGAAAACTGTCTTTCTGTCCTTTGTTTCTGGCTTTCCGGTTTCCCCCAGGTTTCCAGCCTTTGTAAAAGATCCGAAGGACACCTTTAGCATCAACACACACAAACTTACACCTGGAGAGAAATTTGTGCATTCTCTCAGACATTTTGAGATGTCTGCACAGGCTTTCTTATGAAACCAAATACTGAAAGTAGCCAAAGGAAATTGAGACATGTATATATATGGCTTCCACTGTACGTAACTACACTAGTTTTAATCAATTTTACAGCAGATGAATGAATTTGTTCTGGACATTTTGGTGTGATAGTAAGATTTTGCATAATCAGTACCATTCCTTCACGCTTTACCTAATTTACATGTAGGCATAGTGGTGATATTTGCCGATTTGTCCTTGTGCATATGTGAATCATGGGACTGTGAAGAATACCCTACCTTCACTTGGCCCTATTTTTGCATTTTCACGTTATGCAAGAGTGAGTCAGATATGTTCTTCAGTAGTGCATATATTTTTATTAGAAGTTGGTCTTGTGACTCTTAACACCCCAGTTTGCCTATTTTTGCAGACCTCCCCATTTTATTTGGATCCTACACATGACCTGCGTCCTGTATGCCCATATTTGAGTACTGCATTTTCCAGTTTTATACTTCCTCCCAGGTCTTCTCTATAAACTCTTGTTAGTATGTTTAACAGTTATAAAAATGGTGCAGTCCTTCTTGAATTCTAAGTTTTCATCTTCTACTCCTCCGCCACCCTGCTGTTGATTTGAATATTTTGCAGTGCAGCCGACAGTGGCGGTATTATATATGCTGTCTTTTTTATGGCTTGCTCTGCTTTAGTCTGCATCAGTGTTCTTCATTTCTGGCCTTTTGTATATTTATTTGAGATTTCAGTGTGCAGTAATAAGAGCCAGCCAGTGTCAGAAATGCTGTAAGAGAAGTATAGAGGAAGAATGATTACTAAAAATAAAATTTTTCATACTGTTATCAGTGATTCAATACCGTGCTAAAATCAGTTAAGTTAAAGAAAAAATTTACATTTTGTTAAATGTTTTCTAGAGGAGACTAGACTGTCAAGCACAGGTAATGAAAATGCATGTGTGCAAATGTATGTCTCTCTTTCCTGGGATGATCAAACTGGGTAGAGCTCCTTTTCAGAGGAGGCACAGTGAGAAAAGCTCCACATGATTTTACTCAAAACAATAGATCATTTCTTGCAATACAATTTTCATGCTGTAGTACAGCAGAATTATGAATGCATATCCGCAGCATATTTTAGTAATGTAACATTTAACTTTAATAATGAATACACTAAATGTAGTGAACTGAGAAGGATTACAGACCTCAGACAGAATAAGGTAGGTTAAGAGCATGGATATAAAATAGGCAGAGGAGATGATGTAGTAATGAAAGAGAAATAAGGTAGATATAGGTATTGTGGCAGGTAATCCAAAACTGATTGTTATGCTTAGGTCAGAAGTTCTTGGCACCTTAATTTGAGTGCATTTTTGACCGGGGTTACTTGGTGGTAGGCGTTAGCTAAAGAAAGTGCATTTGTGTAAGCTGGGGGTTCATACCTCTCAAATGTTACTCATTTTGAGCCAAGTTCCTTGTTGTTCCACATTGAAAGGTTCTCTCTCACATTCTGTGTTAAGATTTTTTTCTATCCAGTATCAAAGATAAATAATTTTGAATCCTAATTCATCAAAGGAACAATTTATAAGTATAAAGTAATACATTTTAACCATGCTGTGAGCTTCTTTGTTGAAGTTGTTAGTGAGCGATTAGGTGTTCAACATTCTGCTCCATTGCTCTACATTGAGAGGCAGCGTTCCACATCTTGATGATAGAAGGTTGAGTTATAGGAGAGTTGCATTCTGATTCTTTGCAGTATAGTACATAAAGTGAAAGTGTCCACTCCTATTTTACAGACTTCAGTTTACTTTGTTGTTTTACTTGTTTACATCAGATTACAGGAAGCACGTCAGTCCATTGATAGCAAATCTACTGAATGCTTATAGATATAAAAAAAAAAAAAAAAAAAAAAAAATGAAGCAACTTTTGGCGAAATTTTAAATAATTTTTTTTTTGGCAGGAGGTATATGGTGGTGCACCCCAAATACTCCTAAACTTTTGTATACCAACTAGGAGGATGCTCAGCATTGCAGAAAAGGAGCAACTCCACTTTTGGTGAAAGTTGTTTCAGCAGCTTTTCTTTGCTCTACTGATGTTTGGTAGATTTTCTGAATTGGCAGGCTCACTTTTTTATTCTTCTGACAGGCATTTTGGAAGTTTATCATTGCGGCGGTCTGTTTAGTCCTTTTGTTTGTCAGATTTAAGTAAGTTCTAATATCTCTTTCACGTGGTGTGTATGTCTTTATGAACTGATGTAAGGTATTTTATAGTATTTGGACATCAAAGGACATAAAATGTGTTCTTTCTTTTTTCTTATGGCTACTGTTTCCCAAACAGCATCAAGGAAGCACCCCCCCCCCCAAAAAAAAAAAGTCCTGTCTGTGAGCTTTGTTTCTGTAACTCTCAGCACTAAGGAAGTATGAGCTCCCTCATTCCTTTGTACTTTGTGCAGAGGCAGATCTGTTTTATCCTCATTTTACATGTTGCGTTGGTGACAGTAGGTATAAGAACAACAACGTCTAGTTCCATTCCCCTGGAGGAAGCTGTAGCAACAGTGCATTTAAAAGCTTCCTTCTTCGTGACTGAAATGTATGTACTAACTGTACACTGCAACCCATGGTGTTAAGGTTTTTGAACAGTGGCACAGATAAGCTAGAGAAAGAAGAGTTCCACTTTTAACTTTCTTTTACAAGCTCCCCTTTAAATTCTAACACCCTTGTTTCATATTGTATTACTTAGTACCAGTCTTTTCAACCTTTTAGTGATTATGAAAGCCTCTGAGGGACCAGTCGGCACAATTTGAGGAACCCTGTATATTGTGACCATGTAATTCATTTTTTATAGATTAAAAGTTCTCATGGAAATAGCACAAGTTTATTACTAACAAGACCGTGATAGTATTGTAATATTTTATTTGATTAATGAAAACCTAAATTAACATGCTTTGATTTTTGCCAAGAAAATTAATCAAGGGTAACAAGATTGCTAAATTTTCTCTCCTGTTAATTTCAAACCCCTAACTGATTATGCACAGTTGCTGAAACCACATAAATGAATGGTGGACAGACATACTTGTAGGTTTTCCACTGACAAAAGTGTTTTTTTTTTTTTTTTTACATTAATAGTCAGACTCTTGGAACCCTAGAGTTCCATGGTATCTTGGTTTAAAATCACTACTGCGTGCTTTCCATTTGATGTACTTCATTTAGTTTTGGGTTACAGCACTTAAGTGAGAAGGATGAAAAATGGCACCATCTGCTTTGGTTTAGGAAAAAGTGCATTTTTATTTCTAGGTGTAATGTATGTGGTGGCATTGTATACGGGTTAGGGTGATATGTCAGATGGGCAAAGCTTCCTCCAGATTAGTTTTGTGTTTATTTCAGAAGGTGTTTGATTAGTGCTTTCAAGTAATTCAGAATGTAGTTTATCTAAAGGTGTATTTGAAGATGTTTAACTTCTCCTTTTGAATATTTTTACTTCTCTGTTTTGTTGACAGTATACCTGTGTGAGTATAATGGGACTGTGAATGATAGGATTTTGCTCCCCTTCAATGGCTGCTTTTCTTCCAGCTCTGTTTTCATTGGTCGATAAGCAGTTTTGAGAAATTTGGCTCTAAAATGTGAACTGGTATCTCTTTGTTTGCCCTACTTTAATTATGTCCCCAAATCCCTGTAGTGTACATGGTGCCGATTACAAACGTCATTCATATTTATGAATATAAATAAAAGACGTTTGTCATAAGTTGTTCAACAATGACTTCTTATCTGTGGTAAATTACTGCAGGCAGCCATCAGCAGTACCAGTCTGATTTCATGAGCCTTCCTATGTGTCTCCAGAGGAAATGGAATCCTTCCTTTGTCCAGGATGTCGGTGTGACACACAGCTAAAAAGAGCATTTTGTACCAGCATAATTTCTTTAGCCACACAAAGCAGTCAGTTGTAAGTGCATCTGTAGATTGGCTCTTTTGAGGTAACCTTTGGGGAGCAAAGCTTACACACTTCTAACAGTTGGCTACAGATTAGATAGGTATTCTTAAATCCTTGACGCTCCTGCAAGAGGTTAAATAACTTGTTTTATGCAAGACAGATGACCATCAAGGATTAATGTTTGCATTGTTTTTTGTCTGGAATTAGAATACCAAGACTCTTTGCAAACACTGTACTACGTTTAAGAATAAACACGCTCTTTTGTTGGGGCGTTCTTGGAACACACTACACTCAAGGCCACAGTGTGAGGGATTATCTAGTCAAGTTGAGAGAGAAATCTATTTGCTTTGAGAGTGAATTCTTCATGAATGACCAAAATACATGTTTCTGGAAGAAGTCTTGGAAGTATTGAGAGAGGGCAGCTGAAGAAAGTGGTATTTGAAAGTAAGCAGGCTGAATGAGTATGATGGCCTATTAATCAGCCAGCCCTGTAGGACCAAAGGACATTCAACTGGTGAGCATGCAGGTCTGTTATGGCAAGTTGATAACTTCTTGTTTCTTAATAGTCTTGGCAAGTAGAGGACAGTAATGGGAATATGCAGTTTATCCCAGAGGGGTCATATAATTGGAGTGCATGGGTCTTGAGATGAGCACTCCCAGCCAGATTCATCTTGAAAGTACAGGATATGTGAAACAAGTGTGTTATTTGTAGACTTCAGTCTGAGATTCATCCATTTCTGCTGCTGAGATTCTTCATGTAGGCTGTTAACTAGGGACCTGTGGGAGTGGTAGGCATCTCCAGAATTGTATGGTGTATATAAATATAGAAATGCTCATTCCTTCTGATTCTACAGTGTGGTTGTAATGGTCTTGTTTCAAATAACTTTGCATCTCCAAGCTTCCTGAAGTCCAAAAAGGAATACAGTGCTTGACAGACAAAGCAGGGCCTGGCACAACAATTGTTAAGGGAAATTAGACTTCAGTGGCCTTCCAGATGGTGAACTGTATTGTAGTAAAGAAAAGTTACCATCTGGGAAGGTTCTGTTTTAGGATTCCATGCAGGCAGGCTTGGTCAATGAATGATATCTCCATTCCGCTGATTCCCAGGGTGCTACAGAAAATCAGGATGGTCAAAAGTTGCTTTTCTTAGTCCCCACTGTTCAGAGAGAGGCAGAGATTTCCAGTCAAATCTTACTATTTGAGTAAGGTGCTCTGCAGCTTTTATACTTTTGTATCATACTTTGCAGTAAAAGGGGGGATTGTATATCATACTTTGCAGTAAAAGGGGGGCATTGTGTCTGAACCTGAACGTTTTTTTTTTTTTTTTGACAGCTTGAATGCTCTTAACCTGGTACATTTAATAATCTTTTATGTAGAGGTGGTGGTGCACGATGTTCATTGTGCATACAGCTGCAGTCATAACAGATGGGTTCTCCTGCCATCAGGCGGGTCCTCGGTCGGCCGAATTCCAAAGTCTAGGCCCGGCGTTGGTTGTCGTCGCTTCTTCCCTGACATCAGTGTGCCAGGGGTATAAAAGAACCAGCCGATGCCATTTTCTCCAGTCTTTCTTGCCGCGCGGTGCCCGAAGCAGAAGCAGTTCGCAAGTGCCGGTCGGCCAGCTCCTGAAATTACGAAAATTTTGCAACCGAAGTCGTCTTGAAAGCTAAGTACCCCGTTGGGGAAACTTTTCTTGCCTCAGACCGATGTCAGACAAAGTTAATAATTGTATTTCTTGTGGGAAGCAAATACCGCGTAAGGATTTTCATTCCCTCTGCATTCCTTGCTTAGGCCCAGACCACGACGTCTCGGTCTGTCGTTTTTGTGCTACATTCAACAAATGCACCATTAAGCGTCGGGCGGAGTTCACCCAGCACTATTTTGGCAAAAAATTTAACTATATTATGTCATCAGATACTCCGACTCCAGTTTTGTCTAAAAAACGCAAAGATAAGGACCGACACATGAGGTCCGCGGCCTCTACCGACACTACGCCAAAGCCGACTACAGGTGGTCTGGTTCTCAGCGAGGCACCTACGCAGCCCCTGCCTACCAACGACACTTCATTGTCGGTGTCTTCTGTGCCCGAGGTCGTAGGCTCCACGGCCCACACCCCGACTGCAGATACCGAAGCCACTCTTGGTGGTGAATCTCAAAATGTAGACAGGTCTGCCTCCTCTCAAGGTGTCTTCAGACCTTCCTCTTCTTTCTGTCAAGGCTTTCACGAAGTCTAAAGCAGCCATGCATTCTAAGAGACAAGCTCCACAGGGCCCTTCTCCAGGTCCAATGCCTAAAAAACAGATGCTTAAAATGGCTGAGGATTTGATTACTCTTATCAGGGGTTCTCAACCCCCCCCCCCCCCGGACAAAAGGCCCAGAGTGGAGGAAGAATCCCCCTCCTCTGACCAGGCCTCCATTATTTCGGAGCACTCTGAACAGGAACATTCTTACTCTCCTTTTGAAGATTCTGATGCTGAGGAGTCCATTCCCTCTGTTCCCCCCCCCCCCCCCCCCCAGAGGATTACTCATTTGGGGAAACCTTGCATACCTTAAGGGAACACTTCCACTGGGAAGGCCAAGAGTACTCTGATTCCAAGCAAAGGCTTAGGGATTTTCTCTTGCTACCTCAGCACAGGCCTCTGGCTATACCTCCTGTCTTAGACATACTAGATGATGTGTACTCGGAGGCCTGCCTTAACCCAGATTCTTTACCTCCAGCCCCAGTCCAGCATGACCGGTACTTCCGGGTTCCTGACTCACACCAATTTTTATACAAAAGCCATGCGGCTGACCCAGAAACTATCTCACAGGGCCCCAAGGGAATTAAGGCCTCCACTGCTAAAAACCCATTACCTTCCGAGAGAGATTCCAGATCCTTAGAAAGGTGGGGGAAAAAAGGTATACACCTCGGCCACCTTAACCATGAGGGCATTAAACTGCCAGTTCCATATGCTAAAGTACCAACAGTTTCTGTTATCACAGTTGAGAAGCAAAATGTCACAACCTGAACAACTAGACTTGAAGGAGTTGCAGGATTTGATGCATAGTGCAGAACAAGTGGGTAAACATATCTTGCAATGTGGTTTTGATGCTCTAGAGGCCTCATGTAGAGCTGCTGTTACAGGATCAGTCATACGTAGACATGCCTGGCTCAAGGAGCAAACCTTACCAGATCATGTCAAAGCTAAATTACTAGATGCCCCTCTACAAAAGGATGTATTATTTGGTGTTAAAGCTGAGGAGGTATTAAAGAAAATGGAGGAAAAGACTAAATCAATGCAAACAGTGAAAGATTTTCTACAGGTACAACCTCCACGTTTCAGTAGAAATTGGCCTTCCAAAAATTGGTCCTTTCCTGCCACGGACAGACCCCAAAAAGGTAGATACAGGCGCCCGAGGGGCAGAGGGCAGTCTCAAGGAACGTTTAGGGGCAGACAATGGCAAGCTCCTACACAAAGAGGTGGTGAGGATAGTTCGCAGCCATTCAGAAAGCAAGCCCAATGACTTTCCCCTTTGCATGCCAAGCAAGGCTCAAATGGCAGCACCCTTAGGAGGAAAACTGGCATTATTTTCAAAAAATTGGCATATTGTCACAAAAGACAAATGGATCCTGGACATTATAAACAGAGGCTACAAATTCCATTTTCGCACCCTTCCAAAAATGAGAGGCATGCCAAACCTGCTACACAATCAAAGGGCAGAGGCACAAAGACAAATTTCAGACCTCATGGACATGAAAGCTATTCAAGAGGTACCTACTCACGAACAAGGTCAAGGTTTTTATTCCAGACTATTCCTGGTACCAAGGAAGGGAAAAGATTGGAGACCTATTTTGGACCTATCCATCCTAAACACATTTTTACTCATACCAAAATTCAAGATGCTCACATTACAGCAGCTTCTTCCCATGCTGGGCAAGGAGTCTTGGCTGGTAACATTGGACCTCAAGGAGGCATACCTGCATGTCCCAGTCAGACAAAATTGCAGAAGATACCTCATATTTCTTGCAGGTTCAACCCATTATCAATTCTCTGCGTTGCCCTTTGGCTTATCTACTGCACCCAGAGTATTCACGAAATGCCTGGCATCAGTAATTGCCTACTGCAGACTTCAAGGGATACAAATATACCCATATTTTGATCCAAGCAGACAGCAAGCACATACTTCTGAAACATCTGGCTTTTGTAATAATGTTGTTGAATTCTCTGGGATACACAGTCAACAAAAAGAAATCAAGGCCAATACCCTCTCAGAAAATAATTTTCCTGGGTGCCAACTTGGACACAAACACCCAGATGGCCTACCTCACGCCAGAGAAGCAGGGGCAACTAACTCAGTACTTCAGAAAACTAGCAAATTTCACCAGGCTGACTGCAAGGAAAATCCTGCAGGCTCTGGGATTCATGGCATCTTGCATCCTACTAATCCCATGTGCAAAGCTGCATATGAGGAAACTTCAATGGTACCTGAAAACCTATGGTCTCAACACAGTCACAGTTTGGAAACAATAATACCACTAATTCCATGTCTTCAAAAGGAATTTCTGTGGTGGGCTCAAGCATGCCAAACAAACACAGGTCTCCCATTCTGCAAGCCTCAAGCAAATCAAGTCATCACAACAGATGCCTCTGACTACGCCTGGGGGGCGCACATGACAGATCGGTGCATTCAGGGCAAATGGTCCCAAAAAGAAAAGCACCTTCACATCAATCAAAAGGAAATGCTAGCAGTAATAAATGCTATTATAGCTTTCAAAGACCTTCTGCATCCAGGTCAACTATTGATAAGGACAGACAACACCACAGTAATGTGGTACATAAACAAACAGGGAGGAACCCATTCATACCCCCTATGCAGGCTGGCCATGTCACTTTGGAACATGGCCCTGGAATTACAAATCTAACTTCAAGCACAGTACTTGCCAGGCAAGGAAAACACGCTGGCAGACAACCTAAGCAGAAATATAACGGATCCACACGAATGGAAGTTGCATCTTCAAGTTTTTACAGAGATAATTCAAGCAGGGAGAAGGCCAGACATAGATCTCTTTGCCTCCCACAAAAATCACCAATTGACAAAATTCTGCTCAAGGACTTTTTATCCACAGGCCTGGAGAGTGGACGCTCTTTCTTTCAGTTGGATAACAATGACAGTTTATGCCTTTCCACCTCTTCCTCTGCTGCCCAAAGTTCTATTAAAAACCA